>NC_087203.1:9127884-9137884 GCF_015104395.2 Macrobrachium nipponense
AATACATAACATATTAAGCCTAAAATGGCCGGAATTACAGCATTTGTATATACCTTGTCTGTTAATTAGCCATATAAGTTATGAAACGGCCATTGTGGTAGAAATTTTCTGCAATAAGTATAGATTTGGTTTTTCTCTCTGTGGACACTCCTGGAGGAGAGAAGGGCTAGATTTAAATAATGAGCAATAAATGTTGCAACACATCTTTTCTCTGCAAGAGTGATGTGACTTGAAATCTCTTTGCTGGTGCCTGCCGTAACTTCCTGGGATATCGTTACCGAGGTCACTGCATCTTCAGAAAAGTCCTTCAACCTTAAAGACTTTCTTCCTTAAATATTTAGCTGAAGCAAAAGAAAAAGAAACGTGACCTTCGTTTGTATTTTGTGAAAATAGCAGTTCTAACAATAACGCACAAACACGTTTCTTCAAAGAATGAAAAATCGCTTGTAAACTTACGGCCAAGATTTTAATATACGATTACCTCGGATTATCTGTATTGATAAGATAAAGAACACATAAGTGTATATAACACTGATATACCTATATATTACATTAAAATTACGCTGATGTGTATTTTATACCTAGCTGTTAATCTGCAAATCTCTAATACTCTAAAAACTATTTAAACATAGATATTCATTTATATAGTTCAGTATTTGTATGCTGTGTTTAAGGTACCGACAATGGTGGATCTTCATTAAAACCAGTTTACAAGAATGTGATCGAATATGAAGACTTTGGAAGAGAAGCGCCATTTTGACTCCTACACTTGCTATGGAAATTAACTTGAAAATCATCTTCGGCAAAGTACGTCTAGATCAGTGACTCTCAAACTATTGTGAGATTTTTTGCGTGGTGGTCTCTTTACAAGTTTTAGATTGCTCGGTGGACTTTTTTTTCTATTATTATTAATTACAATTGACGTTACAAAATGTACTGTGTCGTTACAAGACATTTTTATCAAACAATTATATATTCAGAAAATGGTAACATTGGGGTACTGAAATAAAAGCTATATATTTTTTTTAACCAAATTACATATTTAGAAAATTATAAGAAAATACAACCTATATGGAACAATAACGTTTTTTGGCCAAAAACTTATTTAACCAGAAAATGGCAACCTTAGTCATCAAATGTATGTTCAATGGGATGTGTTCTTCTAGATTTAGCTTTGTTTTGGCCAGTGCAACTTTCATATCAAATGGAGTTATCACTTTTAGAGCCACCTTGCAACGCCGAGATAGGACTGTGCCATTTCAATCCAAAAATCACTACAGCATATTTCACAGAAAATATGCTATGCGTCCACATCATTAATCAATTCAAGAAATTGTTCTTGCATTGAATAAATCTGCGAAGGCAGATCATTAATGGAAAGTACAAATGGGTAGTTGATAAACTGATAAAATTTGTCAAAATTTTGTAGTTTAGGAAAATAATGAGTTATTTCTTCACTAAAAAGTGGTACATGTTGATTCATCAACTCAATGATATTGTCTTCAACGTTAAGCTCATTCTCATCAATATATGTATTTAATTGCGGAAATGTGGCAAAATGATTCTTCTCTAGCTTGGAGTGCCATAGTTCGTGCTTCATTTTGAAAGCAGTCATTTTTTTTTCATGGCAATGGAGTACTGTGATCTCTTTTCCTTGCAGCGACAAATTGAGGGAATTCATGGATTCAAATATGTCTACCAAAAACTAACAGCATATAAGGAAAACGGAAGCACAGAATTTTGCGTTGCCTTTAATGAAGTTAACCAATTTAATAACTTCGCCGAGAACATAGTTCACCTCATCAGGCATAGTTTTCATTGCTAATGCTTAACGGTGAATAGTGCAATGTGTACCAATGGTATCTGGCGATCTTTGCCTTTTTTTATACCATTTTATTCTTTCTTAAGAAAACTGATGAGAGATACGTATTTTGGTAAAGAATATATATTTTTTTTTATTTTGACTATACTACACAAGCAAAAGAAAATGTGGTAGCATATATTAAACGCCAAACCGTATGGTGAGAGTAATCCTAATTGTACCCTACGTGTGATGATATAATAATAGGATATGGTGACATCTTCACGGTCCCCCTAAGACGCCCTTGGGGTCCCCCAGAGGACCACGGGCCCCAGTTTGAGAACCAATGGTCGAGATATATATATATATATATATATAGATATATATATATATATATATATATATATATATATATATATATATATATATATGTGTGTGTGTGTGTGTGTGTGTGTGTGTGTGTGTGTGTGTGTGTAATGGGGAGATTCCCGCATTATTCATTAAGTAAACGTATAGCTCGAACCGAACGTCAGGCAAATTAATACACCCAGCCTTTCTCTCTCTCTCTCTCTCTCGGCAACTCCTCTCTCTCTCTCTCTAGCACGACAATCTCTTTCTCTCCACTCTAACATGTAATGAAAATGAGAGAGTTGCATCATCAAAATAAACATTTATTAACAGCGAATAAATAATGAATCAATTCTATTAAAACCCCAACAGTAAAATGTCTAACAGTAATGGTAGTCACCATTAGTCTACACCCCTCTGGGACTCCCTGTCCCTCCATTGCCAGAACCGTCCAAGCAACCGGAACACTTAAGCACACTTAATAAAAAAAACTCCCGGTGAGCGCCACGGCATCTTGCCTTTCTCTCGAAGACGCCTCTATCAAAATCCCCCATAGACTCGGGTATTCAAACATTATTAACAGAAAGAGGCGCACACGCACATAGGAACACACAGTTCGTTAACGCCTCACAATTCTGGCCGCAACCAGTTCACAAAGGCACTTTGAGAAGAGTTCATGAACTTAGTACATTGACTTGTCTAACTAAGCAGTTTTATCTCACGCCACCCATAGAAACTCATTCATCAGCTTTCTCGGGTCGTCGCCTCTACTCTGTTCTTCAGATTCCATAGGTCACAGAGAACACACACAACTATATATATATATATATATATATATATATATATATATATATATATATATATATATATATATATTCATATGCTGTTGCTTACGCAATGCATACCCTTCACTTCAGTAACTGTGAAATGGTGTAAAAGTTTTTGCAATGTTTTCAGATTCAGTAGTAGTTTGCTTAGTGTTAATATGTTCTAGTAATGTGCGTTCAGAATTCACAAAAGAATGTAATCTGAAGTTAACAATAATGTAGAATGTGAAAAGAGAGAAGAATTAGCATTGTCCGTTTGAAGCAGGTAATTGCAGTCATCACTCGAGATCAGAAAAGTTCAAGTTCTCCGTTTTGTTTGGGATCCCGGCAATCATATAACGTCCATGACTTGTTTCGGACTTGTGGTTCTTTGTCGAGAAACCACATGAAGATTTCACCAAATCTCTGTAAAGTTGCATCATCTCTCGTAAGACCGTTCTAGAAGGATTCTGCCAAAAACGTTTCACATACGTCTGTTACCTTTCATTTCATATAAGTAGTTAGAGATGTTTTTGTATTAAAAACTGTTTAATGTTACTGGTAAATTAACTCATATCTCTTGATTTGTCAAAAGAGAATTATAAAGATTTAGCAAAGAAACTTCAGTCCCAAAATGTTTTGACCAGTCTCACCCAGTTAACTATCATACAAGCGAGGTTTTGTCATTCTCAGATTTAAAACCATGTCACGAGGAGATAACATCTCCATCTCTCTCTCTCTCTCTCTCTCTCTCTCTCTCTCTCTCTCTCTCTCTCCGTATGAAAGAATTTTGATTTCACATTAACGTCAAGATTTTATACTTAGTGGTCAGTCACTCATAAATGTTAAATTTGGTATTTCTTAGATTTATTTAATATTCTTAGTGCTTATTTGTGGAATCTGAACAGATATTGTAAAAGTGCGTAACAGGTGCCTCGTGTGTGGTTTCGAAAAAGGCCTTCTAAAATTGGTATACAAAGGTAAGAGTTTTTTAATATGTTTAGTGCGCTACACTTAAACATAAAAAGTACTTGAAATACTAAAAGTACTTAGGTTATTCCAAGGGAAATTTTTACCATTTTTTCACATTTCGGTGTTGGTGAATCTTTTTGTGCATTTATCCATTTTTCTTATTGAAGTGTTTTATATGTATATCTATATATATATATATATATATATATATATATATATATATATCATATATATATATATATATATATACATATATTCTGTTTGATTAATGCTTTTTTTTGTGCTTTTGTAATTTTGGTATTTTCTACATTTTCCTGTGTTTATTTTTACAATTTGGTTAAACTAAGTATTTATATTAGTTAATCATTACAAATTATATTGAGTTTAACACTTGTGAATTACTTTGCATTAATTATAATTCTTTTCAAGTTTCATTATTGTTTAACACTTGTGAATTGATTTTCAAATTTTAATTGCTACGTAACACTGAATTTTGCTTGTATAGTATAATTTTTTATTTTTGTGATAAATTAATTTTGATTTAATTTTGCTTAATAATTAATTCAAGAATCAATTAAACTTTGTGTTGTTTTCAAGTAACAGTAAATTTCCCCTGGATTGTGAATTTCACTTATAAATGTTGAGTTTATCAATAAATTTTTTTATTTAAAATCGTTATGAGTTTTCTTATATTCACTAGTATATTTAATTTTGTTTAGGTAGCAATATAGAGTAGTAATTGAGCTGTTTTCCTTCAGCTTTATTGAAGTGAGTTAGAACCAGGGAAATACTTAAACTTTAAAAGTTGTTGATGGAGTGATGCCCTTTAAATAATTTATATGTTGATGGAGTGATGCCCTTTGATTAATTTAATTATATATAAGATTACCTCGCACCTGTTTTAAGTAATTAATCTGATTTATAACCTTTTTAGGGATCACTGTTGCCTTTGGAGTATTCACTCGTATTTTATCTGGGATGAAGGTGCAGTGTCTGGCTGTTGTGAGGAAACTATTTCATGATTAGTAAGTGTAGTAACCAGATACTTGGCACTTCGTCTCAACAAGGAAGATTAGACTCACAAGAGCGTTTCTTCGTTCATTTTATTACAAGTGGAAACAAATGCTCAGTGAGACAATATTACCAATAACCAATATATTCGAGAACAAACAATTAACAGACAAGCAAATAACATTAGTTACGTTACAGTAACAAACAATTAACAGATAGATATGTAAGCGTACAATGTACAGTAGCTATAGAATGAGTCTACTCAAAGTCGGGTAAATTTCAGATCCGTCATCTAATTTACATTTTTCTACAAATATATATTTTACCATTGCATGGGCAGTTCCTCCGGTCAACAGGTCCATGAAGGCAGTTCCGTTCATGCAGCTCTGTTTGGCCGTTTGTCCTCATTTGCTGTCTTGTTAACGGTTGTTATTTTGGTAACTACTGCTGTGAAAGATAAGAAGACACTTAGCGGAGAACATACAGTGCTACACACAACCCCCCTACAGTTTTACGATGCCCTCATCGTACACAGACACTACACACTTCCATCCTCTCACACAACCATTGCCAGTTTTCCAACAAACAAAGACAACTCTACAACTGTGATAGCTGTCTGTTTCATATCCTGTCTTATCTTCTCAGTACTGGTGCATTAATTGTTACTCCTTACTCTTTTTCAACCTCTTCAATCAACACCTTTAGTTTCACTATTACCATGGTTGTTAAAATCAAACCGGAACCTGGTTAAAACTTCGTCCATATCAGGCATTTTTTAGCGGTTTCTAAATTATTATTATTTTCCTTATCCAAGTCACCAATATTTTCTTCTCCCTCATTCCTTTCTATCCCAGCGACCCGTTTAATATTCCTTTGATGGATAACCTTAGCATCACTACCTTCAATTACTACTTCTTCAATTAGCCATTTTCTTTTACCGAATTAGTCTCCTAGTTTCACTCTTCCAATTATTATTTTTTTTTTTCGTAATAAAACCTTTTGCCCTACCTCCAACTCACTTTCTCTGGACTTTGTTAACATAGGCTATGCTTTTGATACCCAGTTCTTTTGTGTGCTCCTTCTAACCAAATCCCAAACTTCTTTTTGCATTTTGCATTGCTGACGTAACCAGTCTCTCTCTTGAAATTTGTAAATGTCTTCCAGATAGCCCCCAGCTCTCGATCGAAATACATGGTTCCCTTCCGAATAACAAGAAATACGGAGAAAACTCTGTCACAGAGTGAGGTGTTATGTAATACGCAAATACTAAACTCTGCAAATACAATGGCTATTTGTTCCTCCTCTCCTCATCCAAACTTCTAAGTAGACCGTACAGAGTTCTATTCATTCTTTACACCTGAATATTTCCTTCAGGGTGATGGAGAAGTGCGTGATTTCTTTACATTAAATCTTTCACAGACTTTCTTAATTAGAGCGCTTTCGAAATTTCTCCCTTGGTCAGTATGAAGCTACCGAGGAATTCCATGTTTATAAAAGAGCTCTTCCACCAAATTTTTAGCCACTGTCATCGCATTCTGATCCTTCCTTGGATATGCCCACACGTATTTGCTAAACAGGTCACTAAAACTGAAAATGGCATTTCTATATTGCATTTCATCTTTTGCCCTTAAACAAGTTTCACAATTTCTAATGAAATATGGTACAAATCCCCTTATGTTGGGCCAATAACCCTAGAGTTCAGTAATTTGTAAGTTCTATCTATAACTGAGCAAATTAATCATAAGGCACTGGTTAATCAAAACTAAGCGAGTGGAAATTCTTACCTTTCAGTTGTTGGCTGTCTCCCTCTGCAAACGATATCAAACTAGGCTAATGAATTCACGTAAATACAAAAATTTGCTACTTATTTTCCAAACTAGATGAACATTATATGGAACAAAGTGACTAAAAGATATTATATTAAGAACTAAGTCTGACCCACAAAATAAACTGTAAATTGTCATTCTATTCTCCTGAATTAGGCTCAGTAATCACCAGTAAACTCCCAAATTATCAATCACTACATTTCAATAGTCAAGTCTAGAGAATCCCGTTCTCTAGAATAATGACATGGGACCCATCTGAAACAGAGACATATCCCTTATATTCCCCAACACATAATTAATTAATGTTAAATAAATGTATACACATCACACTTCTCTCTTTTCAAAGGCAACTGCTCCTAAGTCTTTTAAATGTGCCCTACCTTCCGATGGGCTGTTTTCTAGACACTGTGTCCTCTGTGTTCTCTTAGGAAAGTGTGTGCTTTCTCCTATTGTCTGGCGATTGGACCCATCATTACACGCATAAATGCATGTAGCTATCAGACACACCTTAAAGTCCCATAGCAACTGGTTGTACAGTCCTCGGCCTCACATGCATAATCATCAATTTCTTCATTTCGAAGAAGGCTGTTGCTAGGCTCTCTCTGTCTCCAAGCCAAGAAAGCTGATGTATCACAATTCACTGATACATTTACTTTCTTCTTTAATATATCTATACCCTGATGCCCCAGTATATCATGAGTTTCGACTAAACACTTACATCTTAAAACAACAGGTACTGCTAATCTATATATCATGTTACGTAACTGATCCATATGAGTCTTATAGAGTATAATTTCTTATCACAAGACTTTCTCCTTTTTCCACGTAACTAATTCAGGTTTAAAATTAATGTTTTCTAACTCAATATTTTCTCCTATCCATACCCTTACAATCTTTAAAACTGGACAAGCTTTCTATTTATTAACAACATCCTCCTACTCTAAAATCTGGTGTCTACTTATGGCACAAACAAAATTTGCGTCCTCATGAGGAGCTACCCATACTTCTTCTTCGTCTTCATTCATCACCATCTCCTCTCTAGGCTTGTGTGACAGAATGTCGGCTTTAACATTTTGTTTTCCTGGTCTGAATTTGAATTCGATGTCAAATACTGATAAATCTGCTACCAATTTTTGTTCTGTGTGATCAAGTTTTGCTGTGCTGAGATTCCTTAAGGGAGCATTGTCAGTATACACTATGCACTTTGTGCCAAAGATAATTTTTAAATTTTTCAGTAACAGCCCACTTCAAAGCACACAATTCTAGTTTCCGTGAACTCTAATTCTTCATGTTTCTTTCATGTGGTTTCAGTGACCTACTTGCATAAGCTACAGGATGCAGCTTATCCTCCTTGTATTGGGACAAAACAGCACCCTTTCAGTACTGGGGCAGCTATCAATTTTTCTATCAATGTCTGGAAGGCCATTTCCGCATCATCTTTCCATTTATCATTAATACTTTGACTGGATTTCTTTCTTTCCCCTTTCAACAATTCATTGAGTGGCTTTGGGGTAAATTTTTTTTTTAAACATGGCAAAATTTTTAATAAATCTTCTATAAAGCGCAGTAAATCCCAGAAAAGCTCGCTCTTCCTTAATAGTTTCTGGCTACTTCCAATTCTTCACTGCTTCAATCTTACTTAGCTCAGGTCCTATTCCTTGATTACTAATGTTAAATCCTAGGTGCATTTCTTTGGCTTTAATTTCATCCCATATGACTTTATGCATTCCTGTAATGCCTCCAATCTTGTTAAGTGTTTGTCAGTGGTCTTCGAAAATAATATCGTATCATCCAAATATATGACTAGAAATTAAAAAAACATATCCCCCAAAATATACTCCATAGATCGTTGAAAGGTTGCTGGGTTGTTTGTCAGACCCATTGGACACCTGTGATACTGGAAGTGTCCCCATGGTACACAAAATGCAGTTTTCTCTCTATATTATTTCCTTAGCAAAATTTGGTGATTGCCACGTGCAAGGTCAAAAGTGAAAAAGTATTTGGCCCCGTCCAATGCATCCAGGCTCTCCGCTACTCTAGGAAGAGGAAATGCTTCCTTTAAAGTTTTTCATTCAATTTCTTATAATCAATGCACAACTTAAGCCCGCCCCCCCTCCCCTTTCTTCCTCACAAGGACTATAGATGCAACATAGGGACTTGCACTTAGTCATCAAGCAACTGTTTGGCCTCAGGGATCAACGTGGGTGCTATTTTCCTATACAGTAATTTGATAGACTTCCCACAGGACAGTCTAATGGAATGTTTTCACCCCTTTATCAAACCTAGGTCCGAATCATTTAGCTCATTTGTAGGGTATCTTATCAAGTCTTAACAAATCCGATATACTTAAATTACTTTCATTGACATTTACTCCCAACTTCCGTGTGTGGTTTTGAAGTTCTTCCTCTGATATTTTTTCAGCATGCTCGTTATCATCCTCCATAAACTCTACTATGCCAAGTTGCACCATGACCAATATACTAACTGCTTCAATGTTAACATTATCTTTAGTCCATTTAGCAACCCAAACATATCCAACGCCCCATTCACATATAGAAAAACTGGGCAAGACCTGAACACCCGGAGTCAACATATTTCTACTCTCGTCTGAATACTTCCTTGGCAATTCCTTTAGGCTATCAATTCATACCTTAATTAGTTTCCTGCTACCTGATGGGGCATTTCTATTCTGTTGTCTTCAGCAACTTGCATATCCTAAATCCTCCTTCTGCCAAACCTGCATAGTTTGATCAACAGGTCTCATACAGTAATCCAAAACTTGACCATATTCATCTTTTAAAATTTTAATCCCTCATTCTCTGATGCCATCGTGTTAACATTTCTGGTGACTCCCCACTTTACAAACAGCTAAGACAAAACATTCATGCCAACAAGGCGCTATTGGTCAGTGTTCTTGCCAAGACCATGCCTTCCTTTCTCAGCTCTTGACATAGAACACACAGCTATTCTGTTCTATTCCACTTACTTCCACATCAACAACGACATGACCTATTATATTCATTTCATTTCCACAAAGGTCACATATGTAGTCACTACTATTATGCAGTCACTCCTTTTGGTTTTAAGATGCCCCAATTTTCCGACAACAAACTACAGTTTGCCCCCGAATCCATAAGTCCTACAGCTTTCTTTCCCTCTATACTGAGTGTCAGTTTCATAGTGTCTCCTCTCTCATTTAAACATTCACTTGGCCGGACGTTCAAGTTAACACCCGG
>NC_087203.1:9142884-9172884 GCF_015104395.2 Macrobrachium nipponense
TTTTCATTATTTTTGAAGTTCTCATATAGAGAACATTTTATTTGCCCCTATCCTAGGGTGTTAATGTTAAGTTTAGCTTTATAATATTAGGTAGGAATTTAAGTGTTTTCTTTCTGTATGTCTACTCCTTCCTTCCTAACCTTATTTAGTTATAGGTAGGTTATTTGGGCCCTTTATTTACTCCTTACGTTATTTTTGTACTGTCTTAGGGATGCAGTTTTAGAGTTTAGGTTATATCTCGGATTTATTTTAAGGACTGCGTATTAGTCCTGTAGTCACAAGGCTGACGGTTGTTAATTTCTATTGCTTTGTGTAATAAATATTGTTAAGTTTTCTCTCGTGTTTTCGTCTCCATTGACCTTTATTTATTGGACACTGTATTACTGCCCTCTCTTTCCTGGTGCTTTAAGAACTTGCACCACGGCCCCACAAGGGTCGTAATAATTGGCGACCGTGACAGGATTGAGAGCTCAGGGTGTTCAGTAATTGGGTCTGTGGAGCGGCACTCGAGTGAGCACTTCAGTATTTGTTACCTTTTTGGGTAGTATTGCCTTCCCCCCCGAATTATCTAATTTTGCATGATGGAGGAATTTACTTTTGATCCGGCAGAGTTTTTGGGGTCGGCTGATTGTTTGAAGCATCTGCCGGTTTTGAGTAAGAAACTTTTAATAGAGTGTGCACGGTGGTTGGGTATTGTGGTGAAGTCTTCGGACTCAAAGAAGGAAGTTTTGTCCTTAATCAGGAGTAAGGTTAGTCAGGACATGGCTGACGCAGAGCATTATTGGGTTAGCGATAGGGAGGATGATTTAGGAAGTGTTAGTGAAGGGAGTGTGGATATGGATAGAGACAATGTGAGTGTGGCAGCTGGTCTAACCTTATTTGAAGATCCTCCTCATATCGGTACCCTGTATGAAGGTCCTGCAAATTTTCCCGAAGGTCCCCTTAAAGGTAGTGGGAATTTATCTAATAATCCTTTTTTGCCTCTTAATTCTGTATCAGTGGAACCTGTCCCCCTTTCTAATGTTTTGGGTGAATCTAAGGAAGACAGAGAATTTAAGTTAATATGTAAACGCATAGAGTTGCGTAAAATTGAGTTTGAGGAAAACGAGAGGGCTAGGCGTCATGAGAGGGAGATGGTAAATTTAAATTTGGAAATGGCTAGGCTACAGAGAGCAAATATGGCTAGCTCACCAAAGGTAGAGGTTAAGGAGAAATTTAATTTAGGTGCGGCACTTAAATTAGTGCCTATGTTTGATGAGAAGAACGTCCCAGAGTTCTTCAAGGCGTTTGAGCGTGTGGCTACCCGATTGTCTTGGCCCACAGAGATGTGGACAGTTCTTATCCAGTGTAGGTTGATTGGCAAGGCAATTCGGGTATATAATGCCTTGGAGGAGGGAGTAGCTCGGGACTATCAAAAAGTTAAGAGCTTGGTTTTGAAAGCGTATGACCTGGTCCCTGAGGCCTATCGCCTCAGGTTTCGTAATTACACTAAACACCCTGCACAGTCCTTTGTTGAGTTTGCCCGCATCAAGGAGGAACAGTTCGACGACTGGTTAAAGAGTCGGCAGATCGTCACTTTTGCTGCGTTACGCGAACTTCTGCTCCTTGAAGAATTTAAGAAAGCCTGTAGCAGGGAGTTGAGGGTACACCTAGAGGAGGTGAAGGCTACTAAAGTGAGTAGTGCCGCTCATTTAGCGGATGAGTATGTGTTGAATCATCGGTCTGGTAGTGGAAATTTCAAGTATGAAATGTTGAGTAACCCTTCGCCTCGCGCCCCCAGTGGTGGTAGGAGAGGAAGCCTCTTTGTCGATTCCCATACCCCTAAAAATAATGTTAACCCTAATTTTGTTTCAGGTGGTAGGGATATGAGTAGAGTCCAAGGAGGGTCTCCTCCCCCTAGAGTTTTTGTTAATAGGGGTTACCCTAATGCAGGTACTACCAGGTCAAATAATGAAAATAGAGGTTCAGGTCGTCGAGGAACTTGCTATTGGTGCAACAAACCAGGGCATTTCCAAAGCCAATGCAATGCTCGTCGATATTACCTGGAACGTAATGGTCAAAGTCCTGTGGCTGTAATTCCTGATAGGTCTAATGTAAATAGTAGTGCTGTAGACAGATCAGTTGTAGACAGTAGTAGTGTAGGTAGTAAGGTCAAAGATGTTCCTAATGCTCAATTGTGACTCGAGTTTGATAAATATGTATGGCCTGGAAAGTTGATTTATGATAACTGTGTTGTCCAGGTTAAGTTTCTTAGGGACACCGGTTCTGCCCGGTCGTTGATTTTGAAGACTTCTCTAAATGGTGGTACTAAATATACTGGCAATTTTGTAGTGTTGGGAGGTTTCCCAGATTCAGTTGTGTCTGCTCCTTTGGTTAACGTCCACTTGTCTTTTCCAGGATATGAACAATTAACTGAGTTAGCTGTGGTGGATAGTCTGCCTATCCCTGGAATTGATGGTATCCTGGGGAATGACATGCTGGATGGGGAAGGTCGGGAGCTGTTCCCTATATTGTCCGTTAATGCCAGTCCCGTGGCTGTAACTACTCGTTCCGCAGCAAGAGCTGCTAATCTACTTGAAGATAATGATGATGACTTAATGTTAAGTAGTGTAGAGTTAGATGTAGAAAGGCCCGGGTCAGTAGAGAGTAGTGGAAGTAATGTAGTTAGTCCTTTTAACTTTGATTGTGACAGAGCTGCTTTTATTAAAGCTCAGAAAGATGAATTTAATTTTGATTTGGGTGATGTCGAGGATCTAACTAAGCCTAAGTTTGGTATTGTAAAAGGTCTTTTATACAGGTTTAGTCGTCCTGCCACTGATGATGTAAATAAAATTGGTCGTGTTGAACAGATCATAGTGCCGTCTCAGTTCAGAAAATCTGTGTTGGAATTGGCTCACACAAATTTCTTTTCAGGTCATTTGGGCATGTCGAAAACTTTCCACAGTTTGGCTAGATATTTCTGGTGGCCTGGAATGAAAATGAGTGTAAAACAGTTCATCCGAGAGTGCGAAACTTGTCAAGTCATGGGGAAGCCGAACCAGGGTATTCCTAAAGCCCCATTGCGTCCCATACCGGCCATAGGGGAGCCTTTTTCAGAGTTGGTTATTGATGTTGTGGGTCCTTTACCCAAGACTAAAACTGGTTATGTATATTTACTAACTATCATGGATAGAGCCTCTCGTTTTCCTGAAGCTATACCTATGAGGCGTATTACTTCAAAGTTTGTTTTTGAAAAGTTAATTGATTTCTTTTCCAGATATGGTCTCCCTCGTGTAATTCAGACTGACTGTGGGACGAATTTCACGAGTAAGGTATTCAGGGGCAAATGTGCTGAACTGGCCATTCAGCACATTACCAGCGTACCTTATCATCCGGAGAGTCAAGGTGTGGTGGAAAGGTTTCATCAAACCCTCAAGTCTGTACTTAAGAAACTTTGTTATGATTCTGATAGCGAATGGGACAAAGTCCTCCCTTTTGCCCTCTTTGCTATTAGAAATCACCCTAACTCTTCTACAGGTGTAGCTCCTTTCGAGTTGGTATTTGGGCACAAAGTTCGAGGACCATTAGAAATTATGTTTGAGATGCTAAAATTCAGCCGGAAGGGGGAAGTAAAAGTTGGAGGGTTGGTGGAAGACTTAAGGTCTAGGATGTTGAATGCCTGGAAGTTTGCAGGAGAATTTGGAAACAGTCTCAATCCCGAATGAAGGAAAATTTTGATAAAAAGGTTAAGGTTCGTTCATTTGAACCGGGGGAATTAGTATTAGTGTTGAGTATGGATCCGGACAGTTTTCTCGAGCCGAGGTATAAGGGTCCTTGGAAGGTTCTGAGGAAGTTGTCTGATGTTAACTATGAAATTGAGGCTCCAGGTTCAAGCCGTAAATGCAGAATATTTCATATTAATCGTTTAAAGCCTTATGTGGGTAAGTGTGGTGATCCTTTAGCGATAGTGTATGAACCAGTGTCTGTGGTAGTTGATGTACCTCCAGAGGAGTCCGATGACTTAGTGTGTCAGGTTCCTTCGGATGCATTAGGGGAAAATATGCAAAATTTAGAACTGTTGAAAAGTAGTTTAGGACATTTAAATTTTAATCAAAGAAAAGAAGTACTTAATTTAATCTATTCTTTTTCAGAACTTTTTCAGGATGCCCCAGGAAGAACCCAGGTTTTGAGCCATGATGTTGATGTGGGTGGTGCTTCCCCTGTAAAGCAGTCCTTACCGGCTGAACCCTATAAAATTGGATTTGGTCAGTAAGGAGATCAACTACATGTTGAAGCATGACCTTATTCAGCCATCAGTGAGTCCCTGGAGTTCTCCCATAGTACTGGTAAAGAAGGCGGATGGTAAGTTCCGCATGTGTGTGGATTATCGGAAGGTTAATACCCACACCAAAGATGATTCTTTTCCATTACCCCGTATTGACGACTGTCTGGATCGGATCGGGTCTGCCAAGTTTATTACCAAATTGGATCTGTTAAAAGGGTACTGGCAGGTTCCATTGTCCGATCGTGCTCGTGAGATATCTGCATTTGTTACTCCTTTCGGACTTTACGAATGTAAGGTTATGCCCTTCGGCATGAAAAATGCTGCATGCACTTTTCAGAGATTAATGAATAGGGTCATTTGTGGTCTGGAAGGAACAGAAATTTATATTGATGATTTGGTTGTTTATAGTGATGACTGGAACACCCATATGATAAGGCTTCGTAAGGTTTTTGAAGCTCTAAGGCGTGCTGGACTTGTAGTTAATTTGGCCAAGTGTGAAGTAGGGCAGGCCAAGGTTTGTTATTTAGGTCACGAGGTTGGTTTGGGTCAGGTGGCTCCAAAACAAGCTAACCTCGAGGCAATTATAAGTTTGAAAAGACCTGGTAATGTTAGAGAGGTAAGAAGAGTGCTGGGCATGACTGGGTATTACAGACGGTTCGTCCGTAATTACTCTGATCTTGCTCAGCCTCTTACTAGTTTATTAGAAAAAGGAAAGAAATTCTCATGGTCTGATCAGTGTGAAAAAGCTTTTAACCAACTTAAATCAATATTGATAACTAATCCTATTTTAACTTCCCCAGATTTTCATAAGCCATTTATCATCGCCGTGGATGCTAGTGACGTTGGTATAGGAGGTGTTCTTTTCCAAAGGAAGGAAAGCGGTGAAGTTCATCCGGTATCTTACTTCAGCAAGAAGTTGCTGGCAGCTGAAAGGCGGTACTCAACCATTGAAAAAGAAGCTCTTTCCTTGGTTCGATCTTTGACTCACTTTAAACCTTATGTAACCAATTTTTCTTTTCCCATGGAAATCTGGACAGATCACAACACGTGGTGTTCATCGAACGGATGAAAGGAGCCAACCAAAGGATTTTTGCGATGGGCGCTTTTTCTACAAGAATTTAATTTGATTATTAAGCACGTGAAAGGCTCGGAAAAATAAGATTCCTGATGCCCTTTCCAGGACTACTTAAGTATGTTTTGCCTACCCCTCCTCATGCGCTGCCCTGCTCGTTTCTCAAATTTGGTGGTATGAAAAAATTATTCGGTGCAGTATAATTTTGTTTGTTCTTGTGCGTTTCCTATGTAGGTTAAGTTTAATAAGTTATCCTTTTGAAACATAACTTAGTCTTGTAGGCGATTAGCCAGCCAGTTGCTTGTGAGTTCTGTATATGATTGGTATTTTTGATCTCGTATGGATTCTGTCCTGTTAGTAGTTTTTTTTTTATAACGGTGTTATACTAAGACATCTGGAGTTGTGCTGTGTGTGTGTGTGGTAGGGTAAGGTGTGTATCTGAACTTTATTTAGGTTTAGCTAGATAAGTTTGTTTTTTAGTCTTTAAGGTTTTCTTTGCTGAGGTGTTTTTGCCCATGTTGGTTTGGGTTGCATTTGGTAAGATGTATATATATATTTGGTTTGTATATTATGTTTCAGATTAACTGTCTTTCTGTTTCAGGTTTTTGTCATTTTGTTATGTACTCTTTGAGTCTAATTAATAAAGTCTTTAATGTGCTCTTTTTACAGGTCTTCCATTTAAAAAAAAAAATTTTTTTTTTTTTGCTTTATTATTCAAAAAAAATTTTTTTTCCTTCGGGGAGGAAGGTATCAGGTATTAACGTAATTGTCATTAATTTTGTTTTAGTCTCAGCCTTGTGATTTACTTTAATTGTTGATTTATTTAAGGTTAAGTTTGGTTTTTCTTGTAACAAGGCTGTGTTGCTAAAGACGTTTAGTGGCCTACTCCCCGGCATTGGTATGTGTAAAAAGTTCACTCCTAACTCCATCTATTGTTTCTTTTTGGTGTTGGTGAGAGCTGCCATGGACTCTGGAGTGTTGACTGGCAGTTTCATCTCCTGATTTTACTGTGTTCGTCCTTGGAGACAAAAGTTTTCTTCGGAGGATAAGGTTCCTCTTCTAGTCAGTACGGGCCTGACTTGCATGCCTCCCACACTTTAGCTGCTTGAATTACCTGGATTACCTTTTGTGCTGTGGGCTCAGTTCCTGTGCCACCCACGGCGTTCTGAGCTATTGTAGCCTACCCTAGGCTAGTGTTTGAGTGAGGTGTGGACTTCCTGCGGACTCAGGACGACGCAGAGGAATTATTCCCGGCCGAGTGGACGCAGGAAGGGCACCTCTGCATCCTCCAGGACGTTTTCTTCGCCTGTGCGGCAGTTGTGGGGGCATTGTGGCCCGAGGAGGAACGTAGGGAGTCTGTGAACAGGTAATATCCTTTTGGTATTTATTTCAGGGTGGCACTATTAGTTGTATACCCCTGTTGCTACCTGTGCTCCAGAACTCCCTCCGATAGCGGTGACCTGATGTGTGACGCCGTACCTGGTGGCTTGCTGTAAGACAGTGTCAGAGTTCCCCCAGTGCTATGACCCTCAGCCTAGCACCTTTGGACGCCAACAAGTGTGGGTGTAACCCTTTGTTCCCTCTATAAACTGTGAGGAGTTTTTCGGTGGTTTTCATTATTTTTTAAGTTCTCATATAGAGAACATTTTATTTGCCCCTATCCTAGGGTGTTAATGTTAAGTTTAGCTTTATAATATTAGGTAGGAATTTAAGTGTTTTCTTTCTGTATGTCTACTCCTTCCTTCCTAACCTTATTTAGTTATAGGTAGTTATTTGGGCCCTTTATTTACTCCTTACGTTATTTTTGTACTGTCTTAGGGATGCAGTTTTAGAGTTTAGGTTATCTTACGGATTTATTTTTAAGGGACTGGGCGTATTAGTCCTGTAGTCACAAGGCTGACGGTTGTTAATTTCTATTGCTTTGTGTAATAAATATTGTTAAGTTTTCTCTCGTGTTTTCGTCTCCATTGACCTTTATTTATTGGACACTGTATTACTGCCCTCTCTTTCCTGGTGCTTTAAGAACTTGCACCACGGCCCCACAAGGGTCGTAATAATAACAAATCGTTCATATAGTTTCTTACACACTAGACTGTCAAGACGTTTCCTCTTCATCCTCCTGTCTTGTTCTCTTACCTAGAATCGAGGTGTGAACACGTGCCTATAGGAGAATTACTGAATACAATAAATAGAACCATCTAGGACTAATGTGTATGTTTGTTATTGTAAAGATGCAGGTGGCCGACACCCAGTGCTAATGATTAGGGATTCTTAGGACTTTTAAAATTATGGGTGTCACCTTTTGTTACCGTATATGGGATTCCTGTTTGAATGTATGGGACGGATGGAATAGAGGCAGTTGTATTATAATGGTGATATACCGATCAATGTATAATGTTAAATGCTCTCAAAGAATCTTATGAGCACATTGTTTATAAAGTAATGGACTTTTCATCATCGTCAGCGATCTGGCCTGAGCGAATCTTTGGTAATGCGTTAATGTTTCTTTATTTTATATATTTATAAATAGTTTCGTTGCCGGTTTCAGTCATATTATTTCGGTTTGTTGCGTTCCCCAAATCCTCGAATTAGACATTTGTCTTTACTATTCATACTTCCTTCTAATCAAATTAAATTCCATATCCCTCATCCATACACGAACGAAACAATGCTAAGCATTGAATTGTGAACGTTTAAACTAAATCAGTTGAAAATCTCAAATGCAGGTCACCTAAGTTGTCATTTTGGAATTTATTTCACAAGTTCCTCCTCCTCCTCCCTCAAGGCATTGCTTCAAAAGTTTCCAGATTTTATTTATGTTTAACAATATTGTTCCTTAATTAATGATAAATATGGCTTAGTCTAAAGAACGTTTGCATTGCTTATATATATATATATATATATATATATATATATATATATATATATATATATATATATATATATATATATGTAGTATGATGTATATATATGTATATATATGTATATATATGTATATATATGTATATATATGTATATATATGTATATATATGTATATATATGTATATATATGTATATATATATATATATATATATATATATATATATATATATATATATATATTATTCGAGCTACAAATGTCCTTTAATATCTAATTCGCTCTATCCCCTCTTGTGGGTTCGAACCAACGCCCAGCGGACAGAGACGAAATCAAGACGTCAGTGGAGGGTGGTTCGAACCCACGATAGGACAAAATTTTTATCAAGTAAAAATTGCCCCTTCGGCTTACATATATGAAAATATATCAATTCCGAGGTAGAGCGTACTAGATATTAAAGGACATTTGTAGCTCGAATAATTTATATGAATCACGGTGATGTGATAGTTATTCATATATATATATATATATATATATATATATATATATATATATACACTTCAGAAACACATCATATAATATATATATATATATATATATATATATATATATATATATATCTATATATATATATTAAGAATTTAAGAATAACATGAACCTGAATTTTCCTAAAGTAAGGCTTAATTAAGCAAGTCTTGGCACCCTGCCGACGAGGTCATGACCTTCCTTGTTATTGACCGTGCCGAGCAAACCTGCCTTGCAAGTTGAATATGAAGCCAACGGAAAGTTTTGTAATCATTTTTGGATGCGTGATTATTATTAATGTGTGTTAAGTTGTTGTTATTTAGGTACATTATAACTTGAGGGATGATTAAAGACTGGACTGCCTTATTGTACCTAAGGACTCGAGACCTACTAAACTTCGATGGATGGCGAAGCTTATTTTGCGAGAAACTCGCTACGATTGTGAGCATGTCACAGGGTAATGCGTTTGGTCTGCCATCCCTCAAGGGAAGGAAGTATATCGCGAAAATTTTTGATTAAAGTGGATAATCACGGGGATTTGGCCTTAAAGTGTGGGTCACTGTTTGTTCATGAAACCTGTCATTATCCTTAAAGTCACTAATGGCTGCTCTAAATCTTCCAAGAGAAACTCCTTTCCGTGCAGATCATGTTTTTTTTCTCAATAGCATTTAAGCAAAACTTTCTTTGAGCTTTCTCAGCATATGTGTGATACTCAACTTTCACTCATCACCCACCGTTTATTCGCCTTCTGTTAAATCACCAGTCAAAATCAATCGTTCTGTTGTTGTCTTCCTTGCCTTAATGGGTTTGTTCATAACAATTTCGTACCCTGTCTGTCCTGCATGTTTCAATTTTCTATAAAATTTAGGATTACTAATAAGCCTCTCCTCCATGTATGCCGTATTTCATTTGGTACCAGCATTCTCTCAGGAGACTTTCATGTCTAACATATCAGATATTGTTTCTACCACATAGTGTTTGTTACCTGTTTTTTTCTTCTTTCTTTATGTTATAGCATCCGAAATTATGGATAATGTTATCGAAAATGACCGCTTTAGATATTATTCTTAATATTCTGTTCTGAATCATTTCGTCTCCGTCTGCGGATATCCGCTTTTCCATTTCAAAGATTATTAATTCTCATTCAGCAACATTCGATACCACTTACTGCAGCTATATTACATCTCACTGAATGTATTCCTCTCTTGCTAACAACTTTTCACCTCCATCTCTTGACATCTTTTCCTTTTACGTTATATTCCAATTCCCCTCTCTGCCTGGTAACTTGAATATTCATTCCTAATAACCCTCCTCGACGTCAGATTTCACGAAAGAACCAGTCAATTGCAATGTCCCTCTGTGTGTTTCCCCTCCGTTTCCTAATTTCGGTTTTCACTCCTCATCGATCACGTCTGTCCTTTCCTTATCTCGGTGCTAATGTCTTTCTAGTAATCTTTTTCAATCGTTTGATACACTTAAAACTACTAACATGAAATTTACTGCATTCCTCTCTTTCATTTTTTGTTGCTTTCCTGCAATTTGTAACGACAGACTGCGATTCACACAATGCCATGATATCCCTTCCAACTGTCGTCGTCTGCGAGAAATTAAGAAGTAAGACCCACGGAATTGGGACATTTAAGAATACTTAAGGAAGGACACCAGTTTTCTGATTATATCACAGACTAATAATGAGTGAACAAAAGTAAGTAATGCGAAACGAAATTAAAGTTTACAATGTATTTGTATGAAAATAAATTCCGAAACGAGATTTGAAAGGCGAGCGACAAAAAATGATACCGAAAAGATACCTGCATAAAGAAAAACACACACATTCAATTGTATATGTAAGGATACGATGAACTATAAAGTAGGGAACCATGTGCAATGCAATTTATGAAAATAATGCAGTTTTCATGCGCATTTCATCTCTCTTCCATCGGCATTCGTATTATGTAAGATTTTTCAACTCAATTTGTAAATTTCCCAATGGAAAGTTGGACTTAGTGTTGAAATTTTAAATTAGGTTTTAAAGCTAATAATGAAATTACAGTTTTTTTACTTATTTTTTCATTATGTTTTGATTAACTGTGTGAATATTTAATAACTTGATAACACATTTAGAGATTAGCGATTCACAAGGTACCTTTCAAAAGCAGCATTACCTGCAGCTCGATATTTTTTTTCTGTTTGTACTTTGTGATTAGGGGTGGGGTTGTGATATCTGAGTAAAGCTATATGGAAACTGAGCTTTGATGAGCATCCGACATTACTCTTGACAAATATCCGAGAAAGATATATAACACAAGAACAATGATGACAAGAAATATACTAAAACGTTTTTCTTGTTTTCTTTTTCGTTCTAACGTTAATCAAAAGATTCAACGTACGTAACTTTTTCAGAACATATCTAGATGTAAGGTGCGTTGTATCTACATAGTCCTATAGCTACCAATCTGATACTGACTGACATTAGGGTATTAGTTGTTTTCTCAGATGATGGTCGTATGGGTTTTGTGAATCTTGTCCTTAATCTTTTTACACAGTCAATTTTATGCTATGTTAGTGGTGCTAATAGAAAGTTAACCCCATCAAGAGATAAACTATTCCTTTTTGTTATTTCTCATCCTCAAAATTGGTGTGAAAAACAATAAAAGAGAAGGCAACTTATCAAGAAACTGTAACCCGAGAATGATTCTTATGCTCAGTTAGAGACACTTTCCCAAGTATCAAAAGAAAATGCTAGGAATGACTAAATCAGCTCTCGTGGATTTACAGATGCCACTTTGGCACACACACTGAGAAAAGAATTTTTCATGAATGGTCGACCCCAGCCATTCCCATTTGGTTACTGGATGCCATTAACCTTGCAGGACTTGCTGGTCAAGCCCTGGGGACATTAGAAATATGTCCCTTCTTGATAGTTGGGTTGATGATGGGACTTATTATCCAGAGTTCAGCAAGAGGGATTCTGATTTTCCAAGATGCTGGCTTCACAGGACACAACTTTATCTGTCGTATTGATATATACTTATATGAATGTAAAGAATGGGAATATTTGTTTTATTAAGCAAAATGTTTGTTATTTTCTTCATTGAATATTATCTTAGTAACTAGCATTTGTTATAGCAAATGATGATATAACCTTTATTATATGGATAACCTTTATTATATGGATTGTTTCTAGATGAAATAAACAAAGATACCAAAGCGTATAACCACCCAATGTTATTTTAATTCTTGCATGTATCATTACTAAAAATGGATGTGTTCCTGCTCTCTCCAGGAGTTTTAGCATTTATACTGCTTCTTATGATGTGCAAATGACAGGGTAAAATTTTGTCTATTTTTATTCCATCTTCACCTCTTGTGATTTATGATTATAAGTATCTGCTCAGCTTCATTGCTTCACTTTCGGAAGCAGTTAACACATTGGTGTACTCTTATTGTAAGTAGCCCAAGGAACCTTTCTTTTAAGTTTTCTTAATTATGCAATTAATGCATCGGGAAATAAATTTCAGAGTTAACCAATTGTTTTTTTTTTCGTCAAGTGTTAAGTTTTGTTTTTTATGTTTATATATTTCTAGTTTAGAATTTTCCTTGCCAAGTGTAAAGGGCAATACTTGCTTAGTTCTTAAATGTTTATATCTATCTTTTCGTTCTATCTGAGCTTACTACACGATTTTGTTCATGTGTTTTATATGGTTTGTACAATATTGTCCATGACATTTGTCAGTGTGTAACCATGTCTCAATGTACTCATGTGGGTGGAGAAGGACGGTAAATCCTGAAACATTTACGTCTTTCTTAAAGAAGGATTCCCAATTTAAGTCTCTGCATGTAAGGGTCAAGAAAGTAACCCTGATCTCACCCATAAAGTCTGTCAGAGATTTAAATTTGGTCACTGGCATACCTAAAAGCAACATTTGGCTTCCTCTGCTAACCAGGGGTCAGATCCGACCTATTGCATCACAATATATGTCAAATCAGGAGTATTTCTGGATAAAGCTTTCTCATCCATGCTGCTCCTCCTGACATATGATCATTACTCGCTTATATCTATTCTCTACTCTCCACTCTCTAGAGAAAATCTCACTTCTACCCACTCCTGTTTTGCTGTCTGCTGCCTTTGTTGTTTTCACCTTTGTATTGTCCATATGTATACCACTTTCATCACTTAGGCTAGGCCTTTTTCATCCATGTCTGAGCTTCGATACATGGGTGATAATTTTCTGACACGCTTAAGGTCTCAAATTTTTCAAATTTGCTCTTCATGGCTATGTCCTGCATGTGGTTTCCTATAAGGGAAGGGAGTTGTTAGCTTCTTTTCATGTTCATGCCTTCCCCCCTCCTATCTTGCCTAACTGCCAGGTCCTGTTTCCATTCATATTACCACCTCACTCAGTGATAATTGATATTACCCAATGATATTATTAACCAGTGATATTTGATGTTGCTTTGACTTCGTCAGTTTTAGTTAGTTTTCATATCCATCTACATCTGGATACTTGAATAAATGTAATTGACCCTGAGTATTTGTATACTCTGTTGTATGATAATTTGGTTACTCAATCAACAGCCTCCCTGAACCTGGTGTACTAGAAGTTCATGTCCTTGTTCTCCACCTGATAGATTCTTAAACCTAGCCAACAACTTCCCTAGTAATATTGATTTTACAATTTAAAAGGAACAAGACAGTAAGTTGGCTTTCCTTGATGTTTTAGTTACTAAGGACAATGATCATTTTAATACATTCACCGGTCCCGGCTCCAATTTTTATAGTTCGTTTTTTTTTTATTTAGTACATCGGGCTGTATCTCTAACTTCTATTTTGGCTTTCTTTTCATTCTGAAATTCACTTCCTTAAGCAGTACTTCCATAACAACTATTTCCCCTCTCGTCTAGTACTTAAGGTTATTAAGAAAGTTCTTGATAAAAAACTTGCACCCTTAATACCTAAATGTAATGGACCTAAACTTACTATATATACAAGCTTTTGTTTCTTACCAACCAATCAAAAACGTTGCTAAGCAATATGAATATCAAACTAATTCCCCCAAATTTATAAAATTATTGGTTCTTTGTTTCCCTTCAAGGTTCGGCTCTGTCCCTTGATGACGTCAGACGTCGTTTATGAGTACAAGTGCCCCGGATGTAGTTCCGGGAATTACGTCGGTTCGACTTGGCGTCTCCTCAAGGTCAGGGCCGATTCTCTCATGGGCGTGAGCTATCGTACGGGCTGCAGATTGTCTGATCGCGAATTTTCTAATATGAGATCCCACGCTAGAGGTTGCAGACATCAATAAAATACGACAACTTCAAAATCATTGGCCAAGCCAAGGAACCTGGAGAATTGCTTCTCTTGGAAAGTTTAAACATAAAAAGTTGTGTATTCTTTTAGTGCGTTTTCCTCTTTCGCTTTGAGAGGTGCGCCATTTTCCTCTTCCTTTTAAATTCGTTTTTTAATTATTTTTTTATGGAGTTCAGTCTTTGTGCAGGTCATTTTAAGTTTTCATGGTTTCCAATGTGTAAATGCATTAAGTGTGGTTCTGTATTTAACTTAGTCTCCATTTTAAGTTTTCTCATATTTTGCATATTTTTTTAATTATGTGGTCTTAATGCTCTTTTTTATATAGATGTCCTGATGATATGATCATGGGTCAAAAAATGCGTTGGCAATAAATGTATGTGCTGGAAGTGTATGTGTTCTTGCACCCTTCTCCTACCTAATATATATATATATATATATATATATATATATATATATATATATATATATATATATATATATATATATATATATATATATATATATATATATATATATATATATATATATATATATATATATATATATATATATATATATATATATATGTATGTA
Organism: Macrobrachium nipponense; assembly: GCF_015104395.2. Lineage (NCBI taxonomy): Eukaryota > Metazoa > Arthropoda > Malacostraca > Decapoda > Palaemonidae > Macrobrachium > Macrobrachium nipponense. Next base: position 9,157,489 of record NC_087203.1, read on the forward strand.
TGTATGTATGTATATATATATATGTGTGTGTGTGTGTGTGTGTGTGTGTATAGAAAGAGTAAAACCAGCACCTGTACACAAAACTTCCTTTATTTTGTTATGGCTACCGGTTTCGGAGTAACTGTCTCTATACAAAAACACAGAAAGAAAAAAGAAAAGAAAAAATCACTAAATTACAATCGATCATTAGAATAAAGAAATGTTACACAAAGGTTACATTGTATATATAATAAAAAAAAGAGAAATGTACAAGCATAAAAAAAGGAAAGGAAGCAATATTAAAAAAAGTAAATACCTGCATCATGAAGGCATACAAACATACACACTATAATTTAAAAACACAGCATCTCCGTGGACCGCTTCGTTGTTACTGAGGGAAGGTTTCAACTTTAAAGTGTAGAGACTTTCTACTATTGCCAGCTCCATGGGGGCCACTCGACTAGAGAGAATGGAAAATGAATCTAACCTTAGAGGGTGATCACTATTTTCTGCGTGATCCCGTATGGCACTGAATGGTGGTTTTGCTAAAGGCCGGTTTGTCCTAACTGATCTTCCCAAATGTTCAAACCATCGTACACGTGCTTGGCGCTTTGTTTTCCCCACGTAAATTGCATTACAGCAATTGCACTCTGTATTTTGCTACACCAACATGAGACAGTAGTTCTGGGGGTACGATGTCTTTGTACTTAAACAAACCACCAATAGTATACTTAGGCTTGAACACTACCCGAACATTAACTTGAGGATAAAATTCTCTTAAAAGTTTTAGTAGTCTATTTTAAAAAAAAAACTCTTATTACCATAGAAAAACATAGTAAAATACTGTATTGCTCTATTGGAATTTTAAAATGGAAGCTTTCGGGAACAATAACTTTTCTAGCTGTTTACCAAGGGATAGATCAGTTGCAGATATATATATATATATATATATATTATATATATATATATATATATATATATATATATATATATATATAGATAGTATATATATATATATATATATATATATATATATATATATCTATATATATATTATATATATATATATATATATATATATATATATATATATATATACACACACATATATATATATATATATATATATATATATATATATATATATATATATATATATATATATATATACACACACATAACATATATATATATATATATATATATATATATATATATATTATATATATATATATATATATGTATATATATATATATATATATATATATATATATATATATATATATATATATATGTATATATATACATACATATATATATATATATATATATATATATAATATATATATAATTAGGAGTCCGTAATTTTAATAAGTGAATAACACCTAATCCTTAAGAATTTCTAGCCATAGCACGAAAATTAAACTATGAGGTTTTACCATTGGTGTCCAGCCCATCCGGTCGCCAACATTATAGACTATATTCATTAAATCTTTAACAGACAACACATATGGATATAAAAACCCCCTCTAACAACCAAAGTAATAGCTGCAATGCAATCTTTGATTTTTCCTCAAAAGAACTATTCTACCGTACATCTGAGATATTTTATATAATAATTTTATGTGTTTCTCCCAAATCTTGCTGAATATCTGTAACATCATTTTTTTCATTAACTATATTAATATTTCACGGACTGAATTATATATCCAACTGAGATACAATTATGTCGTGCTCATGTAAAAGTTTAACTCAGCCTTCTGAGATTTTAACTATTAAATTAGCTATTCCAATAGACATCCCAACTAATGACCCAGTTAAGCCTATATATGTATATATATATATATATATATATATATATATATATATATATATATATATATATATATATATATATATATATATATATATCTATATATTATATATATATATATATATATATATATATATATATATATATATATATATATATATATATATACTACATACATATATATATATATTCAGATATATAGATATATATTATATATATATATATATATATATATATATATATATATATTAACATATATATATATATATATATATATATATATATATTGATTTAACTTTTCTAACTGACATTAAGTTTTGAACTTATATTAAAGCCCTTCAGAGCCAAGGGAAAAAATCTTCCTGATCTACCCAAAATCTCTGTAATTGATGAAAATGCCGTTCATGAGAAAAACAGAACAGAAGAAGATGGATGTGGCAGAAATGAGAATGCTTAGGTGGATGTCTGGGCTGACAAGAGAGGATAGGATCAGAAATTACTACATAAGGGGGTCAACTAAGGTGGTGGAAGTATCAAAGAAAGTGCAGGAGGGGAGGCTGAGATGGTATGGACACCTGTTGAGAGAGATGAGGACCACGCTGGGAGACATACTATGGGGGTGGAGGTGCAAGGAAGAAGAAAAGAAGAAGAGGGAGACCAAGAAAGAGATGGAAGGACTGTGTGAGAGGATACCTATATGAGAAGGGAATTGATGAGGCAGAAGCGCAGGATAGAAATAGATGGAAACGGCTCATCCGAAACGGCGACCCCATATAAAAATGGGAACAAGCTGGGAAGAAGATAACTAATCATTGCCAAGTGTCTTTGAAAAACATGCGCTCTCCATACCCCGGATCCTTGTTACAGTCTCGGTCAAGCTACTTAACTGACTCCAGCAGCATTTACTAAGCTAAACTTATGTAATTTAATAACAGGACTGGTAAAATCATGAACACTCTCAATACCACGGTAACGATTGCTGACATTCAAGACTAAAGGGATCCTAGGAAAAGAGCAATCCAGCTATGAGTGTGCAATTAGTTTATGGTAATGATTTAAGAACTGCTCAGCTTAATGACAGTGATTTGAGGAGCGCTTAGTCAACAGGAGAGATTTGAGAAGTGTTTAGGCAAGAATATTGGGTCGTGAGAAGCTGTATCCTTGGAACACCATTTGACAGTGATTAGGGAAACGCTTAGTTGACTTCTCTGAGTCGGGAGAATTGATATTAGCAATCTAAGGGGTAAACAAACTACGATGTGTCAGCAGTTGGATCGAATGTACAGCTTCTCACGGGCCAGTAATGTCGTCTAACCATTTCTCTAATAGCTGTTTTTGACTAAGCGTCTTTTAAATCAATGCCATTTGACTAAGCATTTCTTAAATCACTGTCATTAACTAACTATACATTCATCACAAGGTCTTTCCCAGTTTCTCTTTTACATTCTCAAATGTCAGGAATTGTCAGCTTCTCTCTAATGAATGGAAATGTTCAAATGACTTTTTAATCAGTGACAAGGTTCGTTAATAACATTTCACTCTCGATACCCAGGATCCCTATTACCCTTCCACGCACGCGTGCGCACGCACGCACGCACACGCTCGCACACACACACATATATAGTTGTATATATATATATATATATATATATATATATATATATATATATATATATATATATATATATACATACATATATATATCTATATATATATATATATATTAAAAATAATATATAGGTCACTATACAAAAAATACAGAGGTCTCGTGCAGTTTATATATATATAGAATAATATATAGGTCAAAATATACAGAGGTCTCGTGCAGTTAATTAAAAATGATAATGAGCCATTACTTATAATTGGGAAACAGCAGTGCACTTTTTTAGTAATAAGAGTTGATAGGTGACATGATGCATGAAGCCAACTGCAAGTAAATCTCTCAGACATTCACATGGTCAGAACCTACATTCATTTATAGCAATCAGTAAAAGTATGTGACGAGTTTACTAGAAAGCAACTGCAGGTATATTATCAAACTCTTAATAAGGTGAAAGAAACCCACAGTTGTCGTCAGGTGTAAAAAGTATACCAGAGAGCCTGGGATCCTGCTGCTGTTGTTGTTGTTGTTTGGGACTAAGTTGGCGTTATGCCATCACGGGCTCTTGCCCATATAGCAGCCCATAAGTCGTTTTATGATATGAAATGGAATGGTAAGAATATGAATATTGTCATTGAAAGTCGTGCCGGTGAAACGATGGTAAGAGTAAAATGAAATGATTGACAAGCGAGATGACTAACCCCTGTATCAGGAGAAAAAGAATGATAATAGTGAGTTCATAGTTAGAGAAAAAGGAGAAAATTTGAAAAAGTGTGCGGGGTTATGCTGCAATTAATTGACCATGTGATCGAACAGCATCGCTCCTTTGGAGGAAGGGATCGATGGAGGAAAAGGAAAGATGTTAAGTGGGAGAAACAGAGGGATTGCCGCTCTTCTTGAAGGGAAGACTCGCGTTGTCTGTCTCTCGAGGAGAGCTGTAGAGGGTAAGAGTACTAATGGCTCTTGGCCTGTGACTGCCTCTCAAGGAGGACTAGGGTGTTGGAGTGTAAATTGGTGTCTCGTTGAGTATTATCGTGCAGTGAGGCGACAAGAAAAAGAGCGAAGGGGGGATGGAAGGAAAATTACATATATGAAAAGGAACAGCGAAGGAGAATGGATTTTGTATAGTATTGCGTGAGTACGCAATACTATACAAACAAAATAGTTCTATGAAATAAATATCAATGAGGAAAATTCAAAGAAAAGTGAAATAAGGTAGTCGATGGAGGGCAGCATTGACAGTTAACAACTCTAGTTTTTACATTTTCTCTCTTCGCCTTCGAAAGAAGAAGAACGAACTGCCTAAGGATCCTAAAGAAAAGACTAGATTACATCTGCTCCATTTATTTACAAGTTTGTTTATTAAGAGACCACCGGAGGTGCGCTTAAAGAGAGAGAGAGAGAGAGTTTTTCCCTTCCTTCCATCGACCTCCACTGAAAATCGATTATTTTTCTCATTGATTTTCTCGATGATTTAAAAAGGTAGCGGACACAACGGCAGCTTAATCATAAATACCAACAATAAAAAAATATACCCACCGTCATCACTTTCATTTTTATTGATAATTGCCCATTCGTGTTTCTATCTCTCACCTTCACATCACTGAGAGACTTACGGGGATGATGCTCTGTTAGCAAGAGCCCATGTTGTCGCAACTGACAATAACTCAGTGTAATATGAATATTTCGAGCATGATTTGCTTTGCTCACTCCCATGCACTGTAAGTAGAATTCAATTTTAATGCGGCTTGGAATCCGTCGCGAAACGTTGGCATTGAAATAAACCGTCAAAGGATGAGGATGCCTTTCCCTAGTACTTCCTTCAAAATATATATATATATATATATTATATCTATATATATATACTAATATATATATATATATATATATATATATAATATATATATATCAGCACTGGCCAGGAAAAAACTCTGAATGACAGTCCAATCATCATATTTATTAAAGGGAAGACAACCACATGGTTTGGGTTTCTTAGCATGTTTAACTACAGCAATGAATTCTAGGCAGAATTATTAATCACAGGAAAGAAAAATGCTTCCAATGGTAGTAGACATACCCAGTAGGGTGGGATCATCCTGACTGTACCTCTGCAATGTGTGCTTCCCTGTCCGGGAATCAGTAACTTGACATGTTTTCCTTAATGATAACCCTTGTTTTGTCCGTGAACTAGAGAGTCATTCTAAATCTGACTTATTGGCTGCAATGACACAAAATGTGTAAAATATTTACCCTTGATAAACGGAAATCAAACCCGAAAATATCAGTGTTGCGGTAATTTTTTCTCCGTTAAGTAGGAGATGTTTTTGGTTAGATTTGTTAATTTGTTTGACAATTGTTCCCTCGGCAGGATTACGAAAATTGTCATGTTTGGACTTTTTATTCCGAAATTAAGGCACCAGTGCCCTACATGTTATTACCGTTGATTTAGACAGTCAGCGATTACTCCTGCAAAGTATATCTGGCCAGCGCTTGTATTTCCCCACAACTAGAAATTACTTCTCGATAAAATAGAAAGTCTCATAGTCCTCTGATATTAGCACCGGTCCGCACTCTGAAAATTTTAATTCCTTTGCTATTCTTGCCATCATTCTGCTAATGGTGATTTAGTTGTTCCTGCAACCTCCCACTTACAAATACGAAATATGTTCCATTGTTTTGATCAGCTTATTTGAACGCGTCATGAATCCTCGGAGGGCTCGGGGTTCACTGGATGTAGTACAGGCAACCTGCAACTAATATAGAATTGTGGTTTGACCTAAAATCACATCATGCTAGCGCTATTGAGTTTAATTTCGTGTTGCTTAATGGACGCCACCTGCCAATTTCAAATCTTCTTGTGCAAACGACCAAAATTATCATATTAAATGCCACTGGATTGCCATTATGATTTACACAGGATGAGGTTAATTCATTTGTATTTTTAGTTCATTAACATAGTCTCCTTTTAATAGAATATACTTGGTGTAATAATGTCAGTATCATAAGCGCAGTCTCGGCCTTTCACTGCTCAATGTCGTACCAAGTTTCTTTTGTTATCATGGGACTAACGAGGAGTGAGGTCTCTTCGTATTACGATCTATCATTATCTAACTAAGTCTCTTTGGCTCCCTCTCAGTGACTCATTATATTTTCTTCTTTACTTTTATTTATGAACTGTAAAATTCCGGAAAAAAATTCAAGCAATCGTTGCAGTTTTAGAAATATATCCGAAGTTTTAAGGTCCATAAAAGATCTGTCATTACTGAAAATAACATGATATGAAAGTTAAGTTTACGACGATTATCATCCGGAAAGAACGTGTACCTCGTAGTAGATGCAAACGTCATACAATCATAATAAGGAAAAAAACACAACGTTATTGTGTACTATATAATTCCTTGATTGGCAACAGAAATGGGCGAAAAAAAAAAAATCGCAAAAATCTACGGTAAAGGTTTTTGCGTGTATTTTTGGTGCTAAGAGGATGATCCCTTGGTTGTTGCTGAAGACTATTTGACCTTTCTCACTTTTCTGACTCTGCGAGAAAAGAATTCGGCTGACATCTACACTCGAGGATGTGTTTTATTCTAATCTCCTCGGTCGAAAAGCGGAACACAAAACTAGGTGTCGTCACAATTAAAATATTTAGTCACAAATAAAATATCAGAGTTTAAACGGATTGATTCTACCGAATAAAACTGCAGAAGATTTACGACCTCCATTTAGATTTTTATTGGTAAAGGGGCGTGAATCATTATCGAGTACAGCGTCACTCATATATATATATATATATATATATATATATATATATATATATATATATATATATATACATATATATATATTATATATATACGTATATATATATATATATATATATATATATATATATATATATATATATATATATACATACATCATATATATATATATATATATATATATATATATATATATATATATATATATTATATATATACGTATATATATATATATATATATATATATATATATATATATATATATATATACATACATCATATATATATATATATATATATATATATATATATATATATATATATATATATATATATATATATACATACATCATATATATATATATATATATATATATATATATATATATATATATATATATATATATTTTTCATATATATATATATATATATATATATATATATATATATATATATATGTATATATATATATATAATCTATATCATCGGTATAATAGAAAATGAAACACCTCCATTCGAGTATTGACATGTCCATTCTATAAATAAAATCCTAGATAGTAATAGTGTCGATTAACATTTTCCTCCAATAATCAGATATACTCACGGGGTTCCTTTAAATTCACGTCAGAAGGAAGATATTGTCCTCATTAAAATTTAACGTGTGAGACGTCAAAAAGAATAATGAAGTTCACTGCATAACACTGGACAGTGTAAAAAAAATATAAAAATAAATAGATAATAAGATATTCTGCTTACTTTGTATGGCCATCCCTTTACTATCAAGGTATTGTCAACTCTCATGCCCATAGCGAACTCTAGATTTTCAGTGCACAGTAATTCTATGAAAACCTCTTGAAAGGGTGTAAAACCATATATACAAATGCCCGAACGTGCTAGTAAGGCGCTCCCCTTTTAGTATGACGTCACTATCACGTAACAAGTTATTTGAGGCGGGAGATTCCATTACGTCACGCATCATCTAACAGTTAAGTAATGGACGCCATGACGATTCCTACCCATATACTGAACGTGCGATTTGTATGCTTCCGATCACGCTGCTCAAAAGCCATGTCCACTGAAGTCGAGCAACAACCGAGTGCCGAGTATCCATTCTTCCTCTGATGACTCCAGCGTCACCCCATCTCATAGAAGCGCTGAATCTCGATTACCAAAAAGAGGTCAAATCACAACCCGAAATATAACTCGTTCACAATAATAGTTATGGAATGGTCTAGTGCCACTGTGTCATTCCCGTTAAAGATGTAATGTTAATTTGAGTTATTAATGGACGAAATAATTCACAGCTAATACCGGTGGGGTCTTGTCTAGTTAATTTGTAGTAAACAGTGGGGTACTAAAAGAAAATGTCATTTCCTTAAATGTTATCTCTTCCAATGGGTTTAAGGTTGATATAGCAAAATTAATAACGAGGAGAGAGTATTCACTAAGGAACAAGATAGCATTAGACAGAGAAAGGAATAAATAGGTGGAATCTTTCTTATAGCTAGGAACTTTGGTATCCCTTATAGACTGGAATTCCTTACTAAATTATGAGTATGCATCAGTCTGGTACTATCTGCAAATCTTTAAGGACACAAATCACGGAAGGCCGATAACACTATATCTACAAGATTTTGTGGATTGGCAGATAAAGCTTTCAGAAGATTACTAGCAGTCAGGTTGCAAGATACAATGAAGGGATGATACTCAAAGGACAATTACGGAAGTTCCAAATGACGATAGAAAGTTGGAGATGGCTTGGACATGACCTTCCCATACCCACTGGCAAGATAGAAGGTCATAATGCAACCAGAAGAATTTAGACTCGTACATACTTCGATTATAACTGTGAAAAGGGAGATATTGGAATATAAAGCACAGAAAAGAATTGAGTGGCGCAATTTCATAAAAGCGATGAACGATTCTTCCCATGTCTTACATGGAGATTTTTTGTGACCTATATATATATATATATTAGATATATAGATATATATATATATATTAGAATATATATATAATATATATATTTATAATATATATATATATATATAGATATATATATATAGATATATATATATATATATATATATATATATATATATATATATAATATATATATATATTATATTTATATTAGATATATGATATATATCTATATATATATATATATATATATATATATATATTATATATATATATATATATATGTATGCATTAAAAACAAATGTCCTTTAATATCTAATTCGCTCTACCTCAGAATTGATATATTTTCATATATCTTTACAGAGGGGAATTTTTTTAGTTGATAAGAAATTTGAAGGCTCACGGGGGCCAACTACGGAACCAAGAATTCAGGACGTACAGTGAAGTGCTTTAATCTATAAGGCTATCACTATACGTCCTGAATTCTTGGTTCGGTGGTTCGCGCCCATGAGCCGACAAATTTCTTATCAATGAAAAAAAATTCCCCTTTGGATAACATCTTCCGAGGTAGAGCGAATTAGGTATTAAAGGAAATTTGTAGCTTGATGCGTAGGATATATGAATCAAGGTGATGTGATGAGACTCAAATAGTCTATATATATATATATATATAATATATATATATATATATATATATATATATATATATATATATATATATATATATACATATATATATAATATATATATGTGTGTGTGTGCGTGTGTGTATGTGTGTTTTTATATATCCTTGTATAACTGTAACTGAACAAAATATAAAATACCACCTGCTATGTCTTGCAGTCATCAAAAAAGGATTGAAAATGCTTATTTATGTCTTAGATGAATGATTTCTTTACCTCTTACAATATGCAGCAAGCTGTATATAGTCTGCAAGGAGATAAATTGTCCCTTCGAAAGGTAAATAAATGTTTTAATCTATTTTTGTTGGTTTTCAAACATACTCCAGGCACGTGAAGTGTTTTTGCTTACACAATTTGGCATTTTAGTAAATATATGACCATGAATCTGAAATCATTTCCTACCTTCCCACCGTTATCCCTACATTAAAGGGTTGGTTGCCTGATGCGCCTTCTCCACTGCCTTCTATCAAAGTCATGATCCTCCACCAAATCTCTTCTCTCCATATCGTCTTTCACTTTATCTCGCCATCTAATTCTCTGTCTCCCTCTCGATCTCCTTCCTCCAACAGGTTCCTCCGAAGCCCACTTCACTCCATCCCATAGACTACTTGAAAAGAGGACTGACTACCGACTCCGCTGCTCCGGTCCTCAAGGTCGGGTCCCGAACTGGAATAGCACGCGCTTTAACAAACGCTCTTACATTAACGTTTTTTGTTGTTGTTTACTAGTTTTTTTATATGATATTTAATTTCCAAAGAAGGAAAGTCTTTTAATGCTGTTTTTTTAATAACATCATTCAAATGTTATTTTGTTACCAAAGCCTAGGGTAAATAAAATCTTGATTTTTTTTTTACTCTAACTTTGATACATGAAATCAGTAAAGTTATTAATAAAGATGAAATATTCTTTTATATAAGGATAAAAATATGATACCAGTATAGGAAACAATAGCAATAACAAGAAAAGGAAAACAATAATCGTGGATATGGCAGGGCTTGATAAATTTACGTAGTATTTTAGTTCCAAGATATAAGGAGAAATAAATCAGTGCAAAAATGCTATAAAAAAAAATGCTACGAAAAAATAAAGAAAACATCTAAATTCATATTTTCAGTAACCCAGTAATCTTAATTTGATTTGTTTTCTCGTCGTCTTAAGCAACCTAGTAGTTCTTTCTCTCGATCGGAATTGTTTAAACATATGCTTTGAACAAAATATCTTTGAGAGATTGACATGCTCTCTCGTTTTTCGCCAAAGAAGAATCAACCATTTCTAAAAGCTTAGCCACGTAATTTCCACAATGTTTTCTCGGCTCACTTAATTTCTCAAACAAATGGAATGCACTTGAAATGTTACCTTCACTTGCATCTGTTACCCCATATTTATGAACAAGATAACCAGCAATAAAAAAAAACTTTTGTTTCAATGGATCTATGAAACAATTCTCCAGTGTTGCAAATTTCCACATTTGTTTCCTTTTCTATATTTGATTTTTTTTCTATATTGGTATCATATTTTTATCCTACTTATATATATAAAAAATTGCATCTCTATTTAATAATTGTACTGATTTCATGTATTAAAATTACATGAAATCAGTACAATTATTAAATAGAGATGCAATTTTTTTTTATATAAGTAGGATAAAAATATGATACCAATATAGAAAAAAAATCAAATATAGAAAAGAAACCAAATGTGGAAATTTGCAGCACTGGAGAATTGCCAGATTTCTTAGATCCATTGAAACAAAAGTTTGTTTTTATTGCTGGTTATCTTGTTCATAAATATGGGGTAACAGATGCAAGTGAAGGTAACATTTCAAGTGTATTCCACTTGTTTGAGAAATTAAGTGAGCCGAGAAAACATTGTGGAAAATTACGTGGCTAAGCTTTTAGAAAATGGTTGATTCTTCTTTGGCGAAAAAAACAAGAGAGCATGTCAATCTCTCAAAGATATTTTGTTCAAAGCATATGTTTAAACAATTCCGATCGAGAGAAAGAACTACTAGGTTGCTTAAGACGACGAGAAAACAAATCAAATTAAGATTACTGGGTTACTGGAAATATGAATTTAGATGTTTTCTTTATTTTTTCGTAGCATTTTTTTTTTCATAGCATTTTTGCTAATTAGAAAACTGAGAGACAATACTTTATTTTGTTTTTGGAAATCAAATATCATATAAAAAACTTGAACAAACGCGCGCCATTCCCGTTTGGGACCCGACCTTGAGGACCGAAGCAGCGGTGTCGGTAGTCCTCTTTCCAAGTAGTCAATGCTCCCTCCCTATCACCCATCCTCAGCAGATGCCCATACCATCTCAATCGTGCCGCTCTTTTAACCTCTGTAATCTTTAATTTTTCTATGACAAGGAGCCCTTCGGGTTAAATCTACCATCGTTTTTTTAATCTACCACCATTGAATGAAGTCTACCGTCATTGTATTGACAATAACTTGGTAATAAGATCTGTTCAAATGCATGCAATGAGGAAAATATTGTCATGAGGATGATATAAATCACAACTTTAACAAAAAGGACTTTAAGGGTTCATGAAAATGATCTTTTTTCTGCCTTCTGTCAAAGGTATCATCCTCCACCATACGTCTTCTCTCCAAATCTTCCTTCAATTGATCTCGCCATCTAATTCTGTGTCCCTCTCGATTTTCTTCCTCTTCCTTCCAAACCCTCTTCACTCCCTCCTCGTCATTCATCCTCAACACATGCCCTTAGTATCTCAATCGTGCCTCTCTTATCATCTTTGTAATCTTTACTAAGCCAGCCCTTCTTCTTAATTCGTCATTTTCCGAGCTGCTTGAGGAGGGAGTAAAGAGGGTTTAGGAGGAAGAGGAAGAAGATCGAGAGGGAGACAGAGAATTAGATGGCGGGATAAAGTGAAGGAAGATACTGGAGAGAAGAGGTTTGGTGGAGGATGATGCCTTTGATAGACGGCAGAACAAAAAATTCATTTTCATGACCTTTAAATCCTTTTTGTTAACGTTGTGATTTATATCATCCTCATGACAGTAGTTTTCTCAGTTCATTCATTTGAACAGATCTTATTACCAAGTTATTGTCAAAACAATGATAGTAGACTTCATTCAATGATGGTAGATTCAAAACAAATGATGGTAGATTTAATCCGAAGGGCTCCTTGTCATAGAAAAATTAAATTGAAGTTGTAGAAATGAAAAAGAAATTACGAAAAGATCATAAATTAGAGTTAAAATTTCAGCGCTTTCCAAATCTGATGAACACACGAGTGCTAGGGGAATACGAGTATAGGTAACTGTAACCTAGAATTTCTGGACACTTTATCTAACTGACCTGAAAGCGAAATATAATGTTAAAGCACTCCTGTAATAATAAAACTTTACTGCCCCGTGTTTCCCCCTTCATATTTATTTTCTAGATGCCCTTTCAGATTTATTATTTAGAGGAAGTATAAACTTTTACTATGAATGCCAATGACACGTATTTTGTATTCGAAAATTTCTATTTCTGTATAAAATTGAAGTAATCGATTTTGTTCAATTTTATATCTTTTCATTTTCTGCAAACTTGATTCTTTGAAAGATTCCGTTGTAGCTTTCCTCTTTCCCTTCAAGCACGAGTGAACTTTTTAAAATTATAAGTACATGCGTTGATTAGGATTTTATGCGTTTTTTTGATAAGGAAGAGAGCCAAGGAACGCTATTATGAGGTATTTATATCAATGTCAGGCAAAACAGATTTGTTCTTATTTTCCATTCCTGTAAGAAACAGTCTGATATCTTGGCTTCCCAAACGAGGCAACTACCCCAAGTTGTTAGTAAAGCTGCAGAAGTCCCAAGTGGGCAATTATACCACCTGGAGGTAAACATTCCCGTATAGTAATGGACTTCTATTGGCCACCTGACTAATCTCATTACTCGGGATCATTTGTCTTGTTATCAACCTTAAAAAAAGCTCAGGACACCTGTTATTTATTTGGCTTTGCTGTTGTAGGAACTTCATAATTGTTCCTTTTTTATATTTACTGTGTCATTTGGTATTATACTATGACAGTTTACCTCGAATGATAATTTTCATATCAGAACGTTTGGAAAGTTTTAGAGGATAACATGTCATCTCCCACTTGTAGAAAGGGTTCCTTTAGCCTCACCCGCTGGTGGAAGTTCACGTATTATCCTTCATAGGTTATGCATGGTAATACAGTCAGTGCTATATTTCTATATGTTCCGAATGCCCCTCTGTGTGATAATATTCGTGAGGCGATATTCAAACATTCACTAAACTGACTCTGCTGAACAGATTCCCTATTACTAATACCCGTCATTTCCTTTTAAAGTTTAATTCTGTACATGAAACCGTTAGTTTTTCAAAGTGAATGATTCATTGTTAAGATTGCAATAAGGGGTTTTCTATCCTCTATCGAAATATCCAATGTACAAGGTATATTATTTTATTATAATATTGTATTTAGGAACAATGGTATTCTACATTTCTTTTTATATACAACACTAAATAACTCAAATATCTCTTTTTATATAATTGTACAAGTATTGAGCGTACAATAATTTCATATTTTATAACAGTAGTCTTCAATTTGAGTCACAGACAATGATCAATACCCATTCTTAAATAATATTCGAACTACCAGACCGTAAGTGGTAAAGGGAAGTGCATCGTACACAACTGAGGCAGCCTTTTTCTGAAAAAACATATTCCATATGTTTCCTTGAGCAAACCTTACAAAAGTTCCTTTCATATGGACTACGCAAAACCCATCTATCATTACTAAGATAGATTATCAAATCAGACAACGACATCATTTTTACTCTACCCACCCACGTTACGTACAAGTAACCTGTCAACAAAACTTGTGCGCTATTATCATTTAGTTTCGATTTATAATGGAAATAAGATTATAACAAGTTGCCTCGCATGTAACATACGAAAAGTATTTTGCCTGTATATTTTCCTTATTACCTCAATGGCAATTGAATAGAACGATGGTGTCACATAAGATACGTTAACTATATCTCTTAACGATAATAAATAACTAAATCTAAGTTTACAATAATAAACACTCAAACCAATTCCATTTAAAACATCCTTTAATACAGTGCAGCTGAAGATAGCTTGAGTTTTATAGCACATATCAAATATCCCTAATCCCCGTTCACCTCTACGTAGATACAATGCAACCCTTTTAACTGAATTGTAGTACAGTTCAGGACAGTTCCACCGGACCCAGTTTCCCGACCAAGTAGAGTTTGCAGCAGGATTTGCGTTGGAAAAGTAGCTTTCAGACTTTGGGTGAAGGTCTGTTGCCACTTAAGTTATTGCCTACCAACTTCACAAGCTAGAGGGACCGAATCCATATCAACTTAATACAAGTGGATTATGCAAACACACACGCAGTATATAATATATATATATATATATATATATATTATATATATATATATATATATATATATATTATATATATCATGCTTTATCATTACCTTTACTATTGTTGCTGTCATTCAGGTATTAGTGTTCGGAATTAGTCTATTAATTTGAAACAAATGGAAACATCTTGGAGATAGTCGAGTGACAATATTCTTTCCCAAGGTGGTTCAACTACGAAGCCGGGGTTGCTATTTTGTGA
>NC_087203.1:9175384-9240384 GCF_015104395.2 Macrobrachium nipponense
TATAACCTGCAACACCTCGCAAAACATTGCATTGCGTAGCTAAATAAACCATGGCAACGTACGTGCATACATGTTATAACCTAAGCTAAGGCGTATCTAACCATATGAGACCATACACGAGAGAGAGAGAGAGAGAGAGGAGAGAGAGAGAGAGAGAGAGAAATGTGGTAAATGAAACGATAATGGAATAATAATGTCATAGTATCATTGATAATACAGGGTGTAACACGAGTTTATGCAGATATTTGAGAAATGGGAGAAAAAAAAGTCTTTAGAGCAAAGAATGATTTGTAAACATGAGCAGTTTGTCGGTGACGTGAAATTTTAAAATAACCGTTAACGGCAAGTAAGCTGGTGCCTAATGGGATGTCGGAGTGAGTAGTCGGGGATGTAGGGGGACGGGGGATGGGAGGGTGGGGGGAAGTTAATGAAGCGCGATAGGCAACCCAGTAATGCCTGCCTTTTAATTATAATTATGATTTCCTCTTGGGGTTTATTGAAAAATGTAACATTACAGTCCCTTCAATTAGTAAATCACCTGTGAACAGACCTTATGTAATTAATTTTAATTTTCATCTATGACGTATGATATAGTACCCTGAGGGGGCGTGGCCTAAGGACATATCCAGATTGAAGAGACTTCAGAAGTACAGATCAATGAGATTGTCACTGTCACTGTGCCGAGAGTTGATTGCGGTGATGCTAAGGAGTTCTCCAAAGAAATGAAGGAAGTGAAAGAGTTTTTAGTGTCAAATACGTACCCTGAATATTTAGGGAACAAGGGTAAAAAAGCAAATTTTTTGGAGAAAGAGTCGGTCTTTCGTCATCCAAGACATGTGTCTGAAATTTGTCCATTAACAGAACAGGAAAGACTTAACTGGTGAGTAGTTTGTCTGTTTGTTTTTATTGATTTTTACAGTACTTGAGAAAATTTGACTATTCAGCAACGAGACATACAACTTTGCACGAATTTCAAATATATATATATATATATATATATATATATATATATATATATATATATATATATATATATATATATATATATATTTTTATTTTTACCTATCCTTGCAGATGTTCGCTTCCTTAGGGTCATTGATGATCGCCAAAATCAGCTCGAAATTGTGTTGGCTAAAGTAATGGACCGCATAATGCAAAGATATTGGTACGCAACATTACAGCGGATGTAATTGAAACAATCAAAACTTACATACGGCGACAGAAAGCCAGTACTGTTTTTGAGGTGGACTCAAAACTACCTAGTGTCCCCATCAAGTCTAAAGTCATGCACCAAATTGGCGTTGATCTATGTTCGCTTTCGAAATGAGTTTGGTGGGGGAGGGGGGCGGGGCGGAACTTATACATCTACCATAATAAAGTTGTAGCCTTTGTCTATGTCATTTCCAAAGGGCGTCTCCCTCCTGAAGGTGTAAGAAAAAACAAGTAACCACTTCTAGGGTTTTGGAGACAGACGCCAATAATCATATATATTCTGAAACTATATGACCAAGGGTTCCTGGATAAGTAGATTTAATTGCCAAAGGCCGTCTACCTCCTGAAGGTGCAGGTAAAAACAAGCTATTGTTTCTAGGGTTTCGGAGATAGACTCCATAACCATGTACAATTTGAAGCTAAAAGAGCCAGGTCTGATATTTCGATAAGTATATTTCATTTCCAAAGGGATTCTCCCTTCCGAAGGCGCAGGCATGGGTAATTGGGCTAGTTTCCAGTAAATCGAAGCTGTTGCTTTGTTTACACTTTTTTTCAGGTCTTCCGACGGCTATGTCGCCATTGTGATGGCCGTTTGTTATTTTTCGAAGTAGATCGAAGGTCGTCTTTTAAAATCGAAGAAAGCTGTGGAAGTGGCTCGGTTCTTGTATGAGGACGTTATCTGTCGTCATGGATGTGTTGCCATACAAATTAATGACCACTGGAACAACACTGCGAATCACATCTGCCTATCATCCTCAAGTAATTGTTATATCAATATTAATAAAAGTTTTTCTCATTTAAAGCATTATTTTATATTAATTAATTATTATAACAATATCGTTAGTTTAAAGCGAATATATTCTATTAATTTCAATATAATGGATTAGTCGAGGGCAGCAACCGACCTGTTCAAAATCTCCTTCGAACTCTGAGTGATCGACATGAAAACTGACATAAAGGTTTTCACTGTCTTATTTGCATTGAGGTAAGTCACATCAAGGAAAATCTTTACTTATCGAAAAGTATGTGCTGTTTGAGAGTTTATTAATTTTGTTTTTCTTAGATCACAGTCCAGGCATCCACCAAGTTTTCACCACTCAAGATGTTGTATGGCCGAGAACTGCACTACCCATCGATGGCTTTACATCTGATCAAGACGATCCCGAATTTGATGAGGCAGATTTCCAAGCAACTCTCTCAAAGCTTGAAACATTACAGGTTGGCTTTTTTGTTTCGTTTATATAACGTAAATTTCTTACAGAATGTTGATATATATATATATATATATATAATATATATATATATACTATAGTATATATATTATAAAATCATCCATATACCATACTTATGTAAATTTCATACAGGATGTTGTCTTCAAGGAAGCTGGTGCCAAGATTGAGCTTGCCCAGGCAAAACAACAAGCTGATTTTACGAAGAGGCGATACAAACTGAAAAAGTTTTTCGTTGGCGAAAAGGTGTTGCGTTACAACCTTTGCAGAGCTGACAGAAAAGGAGGTAAGCAGACTGATCCGTGGGATGGCCCTTACGAGGTGGTTTAAGTTTGCGAAAAGGGACCATGCTGTCTTGATAATGCAGCTAAGAAAACTTCCCTCAAAAAGAAGGTGAAAGGATGCAACCTGAAGCCTTTCTTCGAACGTGCTGCTTCAAAAGTCTCCTCAACACCGTTATCTCCGCTATCTCTAAGTGTCCAGATCGTCGGGGATGAGCAACAGAAGATTGATTACAAGCTCTGTCCTTTCACGGTCGCAAAGCTGCGAGACATCTGCAACAACTCTGGATGCCTGAAATTTGGAAAGAAATCAGGTCCATCCGGGAAAATAAACAACATTTTCAAGAACACCAGCGAACCGCTTCTAGGTAAGGACATTGAAGGAGACGGAAACTGTCTCTTCCGCTCATTGTCATATGCCATCACCGGAGAAGAGGACCAACACGCTGTCATCAGGAATTTAATATGTGATTATGCTAACAACACCGAAAAGAACAGAAATGATTCAATGCGTCAGGATAAAGTCTTAGGGGACTACAACGGAGATATTAGCGGCAGCCAACCTCTTGAATGTGAACGTGCTTGTGTGGGCCAAATTCGGTCCAACTCACACATGGCACATACATAAATAAAAAGACAGTTTTGTTAACGAGAAGGTGTATCTTGAGAACAAGTCAAGGTTTCATTTCAATGTCATTGCTCTCAAATAGTTGGAATTTTGTAATAAAAATGTAATCACTCATGTTTCTATATTGAGCGTTCAAAGATGGGAGTATTTTCAACCTGATGGGGAGTGCTGTCAAACTAGTTTCAAATGACTGGAGAAGTGCTGTCGAACTAGTTTTAAATGACTGGAGAAGTGCTGTCGAACTAGTTTCAAATGACTGGAGAAGTGCTGTCAAACTAGTTTCAAATGACTGGAGAAGTGCTGTCAAACTAGTTTCAAATGACTGGAGAAGTGCTGTCGAACTAGTTTCAAATGACTGGGGAAGTGCTGTCAAACTAGTTTCAAATGACTGGAGAAGTGCTGTCAAACTAGTTTTAAATGACTGGAGAAGTGCTGTCAAACTAGTTTCAAATAACTGGGGAAGTGCTGTCAAACTAGTTTCAAATGACTGGAGAAGTGCTGTCAAACTAGTTTCAAATGACTGGAGAAGTGCTGTCAAACTAGTTTCAAATGACTGGAGAAGTGCTGTCAAACTGGTTTCAAATGACTGGAGAAGTGCTGTCAAACTAGTTTCAAATGACTGGAGAAGTGCTGTCAAACTAGTTTTCAAAGACTGAATGGTGCTGTCATGTTTCAAAAATGACTGAAGGCTGTCAAAAAAGAACTAGTTTCAAATGACTGTGAAGTGCTGTCAAAAAACTGGGGAAGTTTTCAAATGACTGGAGAAGTGCTGTCAAACTAGTTTCAAATGACTGGAGAAGTGCTGTCAAACTGGTTTCAAATGACTGGAGAAGTGCTGTCAAACTAGTTTCAAATGACTGGGGAAGTGCTGTCAAACTAGTTTCAAATGACTGGGGGAATGCTTTCAAACTAGTTCAAATGACAAGAAGTGCTGTCAACTAGTTTCAAATGACTGGAAAGTCTGTAAAACTAGTTTCAAATGACAAGGGGGGGGAAGTGCGTAAAAAACTAGTTTTCAAATGAAAATGGGGGAGTACTGTTATAAAATCGTTTTTAAATGATTGGGGAATGCCTGTTAAACTAGTTTTCAATGACTAGGGAAGTGTTTTCAAATTTTTTTCAGATGACTGGGGAATGCTGTCAACTGTTTTCAAATGACTGGGGAAGTTTAACTAGTTTCAAATGACTGGGGAGAAGTGTTGTCAAACTAGTTTTTCAAAAATGACTGGGGAGTGAGTTAAACTATTTTAAATGACTGGGAGATGCTGTCAAACTAGGTTTAAATTTGATTGGAAAATGAACTGGAGAAGTCTTCAACTAGTTTCAAATGATGGAGAAGTGCGTCAAATATTTCAAATGACTGGGGGGAGAAGTGCTGTCAAACTAGTTTCAAATGACTGGAGAGTGCTGTCAAACAGTTTCAAATGACTGGAGAATGCTGTTAAACTGTTTCATGAAACTGGGGAAACTGCTGTCCAAACTAGTTTCAAATACTGGTAAAAATGGCTGTCAAACGAGTTTTCATGACTGGAGAAGTGCTGTCAAACTAGTTACAAATACTGGAGAATTGCTGTCAAACTGTTTCAAATGACTGGGTAAATGCTGTCAAACTAGTTTTTCCAAATGACTGAAGTTGTTGTTAACTAGTTTCAAATGACTGGAGAAGTGCTGTCAAAACTAGTTTTAAAAATGAACTGGGAAAATGCTGGTCAAACTAGTTTTCAAATGACTGGAGAAGTGCGTTGAAACTATTTTTAAATGAACGGGAAAAATGCTGTCCAAAATAGTTTCAAATGACTGGAAGTGTTGTTAACTAGTTTTCAAATGCTGGAGAAGTGCTGTCAAACTATTTTAAATGACAGGGAAAATCTGTCAAACTAGTTTCAAATACTGGAGAAAGTTGCTATTAAACTATTTTAAATGACTGGGAAAATGCTGTCAAACTGTTTCAAATGACTGGGAAAATGCTGTAAACTGTTTTCAAATGACTGGAGAATGCTGTCAAACTATTTTCAAATTGACTGGAGATGGCTGTCAAACTAAGTTTTAAATGACTGGAGAAGTGCTGTTTAAACTAGTTTTCAAATGGACTGGAGAAGTGCTGTTAAACCTAGTTTTAAAGACTGGGAAAAGCTTGAACAAACTAAGTTTTCAAATGACTGGAAGTGTTGTTAACAGTTTCAAAATGACTGGAGAAGTGGCTTGTCAAACTAGTTTCAAATGACGGAGAAAAAAAAAGTGCTGTCAAAACTAGTTTTTTCAAAATGACTGGGAAAATGCTGGTAAACTAGTTTCAAATGACTGGGAGTGCTGTCAAACAGTTTTTGAAATGACTTTGGAGAAGTGGGTCAAACTAGTTTCAAATGACTGGGAAAAATGCTTGTCAAACTAATTTAAATGACGGAGAAGTGCTGTCAAAAGTTTTGAATGACTGGGAGAAGTGCCTGTCAAACTAGTTTTTCAAATGACTGGGGAGAAGTGCTGTCAAACTATTTTCAAATGACTGGAAGTGCTGTCAAACTAGTTTCCAAATGACAAGGAAATGCGTCAAACTAGTTTTCAAAGGACTGGAAGAAGTGCTGTCAAACTCGTTTTCAAATGACTGGGAAATTGCTGTCAAACTAGTTTCAAATGACTGAAGAAGTGCTGTCAAACTAGTTTCAAATACTGGAAGAAGTGCTGTCAAAACTAGTTTTAAATAACTGGAGAAGTGCTTGTCCCAAACTAGTTTCAAAATGACTGGGAAAGTGTTTTCTAATAGTTTCAAATGACTGGGAAAATGCTGTCAAACTAGTTTTTCAAATGAGGAAGGCTGTCCAAACTAGTTTTTAAAATGACTGGGAGAGTGGGCTGTCAAACTAGTTTCAAATGACTGAATAAGTGCTGTCCAAACTAGTTTTCAAATGCCTGGGAGAGTGCTGTTAAAACTATTTTCCAAAAGAACTGGAGGAAGTGCTGTAAAACTATTTTCAAATGACTGGGGAAGTGAGTTAAAAACTATTTTAAATGAACTGGGAGAGTGCTGTCAAACTAGTTTCAAATGATGGAGGAAGTTGCTGTCAACTATTTTTTCAAATGACTGGAAAGTGCTTGTCAACTGTTTCAAATGACTGGAGAAGTGCTGTCAAACTATTTCCAAATGACTGAAAAGTGCTGTCAACTGGTTTCAAATTTGAACTGCGAAGGTGCTGTCAAACTGTTTTTCAAATGACTGGATAAGTCTGTCAAACTAGTTTTCAAATGACTGGAGAAGTGCTGTCAAACTAGTTTCAAATGACTGGAGAAGTGCTGCCACTAGTTTCAAATGACTGGGAAAGTGGCTGTCCAAACTAGTTTCAAATGACTGGAGAAGTGCTGCAAACTAGTTTTTCAAATACGGGGAAGAAGTGCTGTCCAAACTAGTTTTCCAAATGACTGGGGAAAAGTGCTGTCAAACTAGTTTCAAATGACTGGGGGGAAATGCTTTTCAAACTAGTTTCAAATGACAAGAAAGTGCTTGTCAAACTATTTTCAAATTTACTGGAGAAGTTCTGTCCAACTAGTTTTCAAATGCAAGGAATGCTGTCCCAACTATTTTCAAATTACTGGGGGGAGTACTGTATAATAGTTTTTCAAATGATTGGGGAATGGCTGTTAAACTAGTTTAAGCTGGGGAAGTGTTTTCAAACTTTTTTCAGATGCCTGGGGAAGTGCTGTCAAACTGGTTTTCAAATGACTGGGGAAATTGAGTTAAACTAGTTTTCAAATGACTGGGAGAAGTGTTTCAAACTAGTTTTCAAAGCTGGGAAGTGAGTTTTAAACTAGTTTTAAATGACTGGGAGAGTGCTGTCAAACTAGTTTCCAATGACGGCGAAGTGCTTGTCAAACTAGTTTTTTCAAATGACTGAGAAGTGCTGTCAAACTAGTTTCAAATGACTGGGGAAGGTGTTGTTAAACTAGTTTCAAATACTGGAGAATTTGCTTCAAACCTAGTTTTCAAATGACTGGAGAAGTGCTGTCAAACTAGTTTCAAATGACTGGAGAAGTGCTGTCAAACTAGTTTCAAATGACTGGAGAAGTGCTGTCAAACTAGTTTCAAATGACTGGGGAAGTGCTGTCAAACTAGTTTCAAATGACTGGGGGAATGCTTTCAAACTAGTTTCAAATGACAAAGAAGTGCTGTCAAACTAGTTTCAAATGACCGGAGAAGTTCTGTCAACTGTCAAATGACAATGGAATGCTGTAAAAACTAGTTTCCAAATGACTGGGGAGTACTGTAAAATATTTTCAAAATGATTGGGGAATTCTGTTAAACTATTTCCAATGCTGGGGAGTGTTTTCAAACTTTTTTTCCAGATACTGGGGAAGTGCTGTCAAACTGGTTTTTCAAAATGACTGGGGGAATGAGTTAACTATTTCAAATGACTGGAGAAGTTTGTTTTCAACTATTTCAAATGCTGGGGAGTTAGTTTAAAAAACTAGTTTTTAAATGACTGGGAGAGTGCTGTCAAACTAGTTTCAAAGACTGGATAAGTGCTGTCAACTAAGTTTTAAAATGACTGAGAAGTGCTGTCAAACTAGTTTCCAAATGACTGGAGAATGCTGTCAAACTGTTTCAATGACTGGAGAAGTGCTGTCAAACTATTTTCAAATGACTGGAGAAGTGCTGTCAAAACTAGTTTCAAATGAACGGAGAAGTGCTGCAAACTCGTTTTTTCAAATGATTGGAGAAGTGCTGGTCCAAACTAGTTTTCAAATGACGGGAGAAGTGCTGTTTAAAACTAGTTTTAAATGACTGGGAAAATGCTGTCAACTAGTTTCAAAGACTGGAGTGTTTGTTAAACTATTTTCCAAATGACTGGAGAAGTGCTGTCAAACTAGTTTCAAATGACTGGAAAGTGCTGTCAAACTAGTTTCCAAATGACTGGGAAAATCTGTCAAAACTAGTTTTTCAAATGACGGAGAAGTGCTGTCAAACTGTTTTGATGATGGAAGAAGTGCTTCAACTAGTTTCAAATGACTGGGGAAAATGTGTTCAAACTAATTTCAAATGACTGAGAAGTGCTTGTTTCAAACTAGTTTTTGAATGACTGAGAATGTGTCAAACTAGTTTTCAAATGCTGGAGAAGCTGTCAAACTAGTTTCAAAATGACTGGAGTTTGCTGGCAAACTAGTTTTCAAATGACAAGGAAGTGAGTCCACTATTTTCAATGAACTGGAGAATGCTTGTCCAACTGTTTTCAAATGACTGGGAAAATTGCTGTCAAACAGTTTCAAATGCGGAGAAGTGCTGTCCAAACTGTTTTCAATGACTGGAGAAGGGCTGTAAAACTATTTTAAAAAATGACTGGAGAAGTGCTGTCAAACTAGTTTCCAATGAACTGGGAAAGTGTTTTTCAAACTATTTATTTTTTCAAATGACTGGGAAAATGCTGTCAAACTAGTTTCAAATGACAAGGAAAGTGCTGTCAAACTAGTTTTTAAATGACAGGGAAGTGCTGTCAAACTAGTTTCAAATGAACTGGATAAGTGGCTGTTTAAACTAAGTTTTTCAAATGAAACTGGGAGAAGTTGCTGTTAAACTAGTTTCAAAGATGGAGAAGTGGCTGCAACTAGTTTTTCAAACCTGAAACTGGGGAAGTGTTGGCAACTAGGGGTTTCAAATGAACCTGTTTGAAGAGTTGGTGTCCAAACCTAGTTTCCTCAAATGAACCGGGGGAAAGTTTTAAATGGTCAACACTAGGTTTCAAACAAATGACAATGGGAAGTGCTGTTTAAATACTAGTTTTCAAATGAAACAAAAAGGGAAAGTTTGTTGGTCAAACTAGTTTGTTCAGAATGTTTGGGAAGGGGTGTTGCCCAAACTATTTCCAAATGACTGGAGAAGTGGCTGTCAAACTAGTTTCAAATGAACTGAGAAGTGCTGTCAAACTAGTTTTCAAATGCCTGGGGAACGTGTTTTCAAACTTAAGGTTTCAATGAAAACTGAGAAGTGCTGGTCCAAATTAGTTTCAAATGACAAGAAAGGAAGGTGGCTGTCAACTAGTTTCAAATGCTGGAGAATGCTGGCCAAACTAAAGTTTCAAAATGACTGGAAAGTGCTGTCAAACTATTTTTTCAAAATGAAACTGTTTAGAAGTGGCTGTCAAATAGTTTCAAAATTGACTGGAGAAGTTGCTTGTTTCTAACTAAAGTTTCAAATGCTGGGGGAAGTGTTGTTTCAAACTAAATTTTCAAATGACTGGGGAAGAAGTGCTGGGGCAAAAACGAACAAAAAAGGTTTTTTTTTTCTTTTTTTGTTTTCAAATGACTGGGAGAAGTGCCTTTTGTCGAAACTAGTTTCAAATGAAACTGGGGAAGTGCTGTCAAACTAGTTTCAAATGACTTGGGAGAATTTGCTGTTTCAAACTAAGGTTTCAAAATTTAAACTGGAGAAGTGCTGTCAAACTATTTCAAATGAGGTTGGAAAGAAAGTGGGGCTGTTCAAACTAGTTTCAAATGAAACTGGAGAAGTGCTGTTCCAAACTAGTTTTCAAATGGACCTGGAGAAGTGTCTGTCAAACTAGTTTTCAAATGACTGGGGAAGTGCCTGTCAAACTAGTTCAAATGCTGGGGGAATGCTTTCAAACTAGTTTCAAATGACGGGAAAGTGCTGTCAAACTAGTTTCCAAATGACTGAAACAGTTGCCTGTCAACTAGTTTCAAATGACTGGGGAAGTGCTGTCAAACTAGTTTCAAATGACTGGGGGAGAAGTGCTGTCAAAACTATTTCAATGACTTTAGAAGTGTTAAACTATTTCAAACTGACTGGGGAAGTGTTTTCAAACTGCAAGACTGACTGAAGTGCTGTCAAACTAGGTTTTCAAATGACTGGAGTGTACTGCTGTCAAACTAGTTTCAAAATGACTGGGAGAAGTGCTTGTCAAACTAGTTTCAAATAGACTGAAGTGATGGGGCTTTCAAACTAGTTTTTTCAAATGACAAAAGAAGTGCTGTCAAACTAGTTTCAAAATGACTGAGAAGTTGCTGTCAAACTAGTTTCAATTGACTGGATATGTGCTGTTCAAAAAAAAAAAAACTAAGTTTTCAAATGACTGGGGGAGTAAACTGTTTAAACTAAAGTAGTTTTCAAATGACTGGAGAAGTGCTGTTTCAAACTAGTTTTCAAATGACTGGAAGAAAGTGCTGTCAAACTTTTTTAGTTTTCAATGACTGGGGAAGTGGTCAAACTAGTTTCAAATGACTGAAAGTGCTGTAACAAACTAGTTTTCAAATGACTGGAGAAGTGCGTCAAACTAGTTTCAAATGACTGGAGAAGTGCTGTTTTCAAACTAGTTTTCAAAAATGACTGGAGAGTGCTGTCAAACTAGTTTCAAATGACTGGGGAAGTGCTGTCAAACTAGTTTCAAATGACTGGGGGAATGCTTTCAAACTAGTTTCAAATGACAAAGAAGTGCTGTCAAACTAGTTTCAAATGACTGGAGAAGTTCTGTCAAACTAGTTTCAAATGAACTGGGGGAAGAAGTGCTGTAAAAAAACAAACTAGTTTCAAATGAACTGGGGGGACTGTAAAATATTTTCAAATGAGGGAATGCTGTAAACTAGTTTCAAATGACTGGGGGAAGTGTTTTCAAAGACTCAAAGATGACTGGGGAAGTTGCTGTCAAAACTAAGTTTTCAAAATGACTGAGGGGAAGTGAGTTTAAACTAGTTTCAAATGACTGGAAAGTGTTTGTTCCAAACTAGTTTCAAATGACTGGGGAAGTGAGTTAAACTAGTTTTAAATGACTGGGAGAGTGCTGTCAAACTAGTTTCAAATGACTGGAGAAGTGCTGTCAAACTAGTTTCAAATGACTGGAGAAGTGCTGTCAAACTAGTCAAATGACTGGAGAAGTGCTGTCAAACTAGTTTCAAATGACTGGAGAAGTGCTGTCAAACTAGTTTCAAATGACTGGAGAAGTGCTGTCAAACTAGTTTCAAATGACTGGAGAAGTGCTGTCAAACTAGTTTCAAATGACTGGAGAAGTGCTGTTAAACTAGTTTTAAATGACTGGGAAAATGCTGTCAAACTAGTTTCAAATGACTGGAAGTGTTGTTAAACTAGTTTCAAATGACTGGAGAAGTGCTGTCAAACTAGTTTCAAATGACTGGAGAAGTGCTGTCAAACTAGTTTCAAATGACTGGGAAAATGCTGTCAAACTAGTTTCAAATGACTGGAGAAGTGCTGTCAAACTAGTTTTGAATGACTGGAGAAGTGCTGTCAAACTAGTTTCAAATGACTGGAAAATGCTGTCAAACTAATTTCAAATGACTGGAGAAGTGCTGTCAAACTAGTTTTTGAATGACTGGAGAAGTGCTGTCAAACTAGTTTCAAATGACTGGAGAAGTGCTGTCAAACTAGTTTCAAATGACTGGAGAAGTGCTGTCAAACTAGTTTCAAATGACAAGGAAGTGCTGTCAAACTAGTTTCAAATGACTGGAGAAGTGCTGTCAAACTAGTTTCAAATGACTGGGAAATTGCTGTCAAACTAGTTTCAAATGACTGGAGAAGTGCTGTCAAACTAGTTTCAAATGACTGGAGAAGTGCTGTCAAACTAGTTTTAAATGACTGGAGAAGTGCTGTCAAACTAGTTTCAAATGACTGGGAAAGTGTTTTCAAACTAGTTTCAAATGACTGGGAAAATGCTGTCAAACTAGTTTCAAATGACAAGGAAGTGCTGTCAAACTAGTTTTAAATGACTGGGAGAGTGCTGTCAAACTAGTTTCAAATGACTGGATAAGTGCTGTCAAACTAGTTTCAAATGACTGGGAGAGTGCTGTTAAACTAGTTTCAAAAGACTGGAGAAGTGCTGTCAAACTAGTTTCAAATGACTGGGGAAGTGTTGTCAAACTAGTTTCAAATGACTGGGAGAGTGGTGTCAAACTAGTCTCAAATGACTGGGGGAGTACTGTCAAACTAGTTTCAAATGACTGGGGAAGTGCTGTTATACTAGTTTCAATGACAGGGGAAGTGTTGTCAAACTAGTTTCAGATGAATGGGGAAGTGTTGCCAAACTAGTTTCAAATGACTGGAGAAGTGCTGTCAAACTAGTTTCAAATGACTGGAGAAGTGCTGTCAAACTAGTTTCAAATGACTGGGAAAGTGTTGTCAAACTAGTTTCAAATGACTGGAGAAGTGCTGTCAAATTAGTTTCAAATGACAGGAGAAGTGCTGTCAAACTAGTTTCAAATGACTGGAGAAGTGCTGGCAAACTAGTTTCAAATGACTGGGAAAGTGTTTTCAAACTAGTTTCAAATGACTGGAGAAGTGCTGTCAAACTAGTCTCAAATGACTGGGGAAGTGTTGTCAAACTAGTTTCAAATGACTGGAGAAGTGCTGTCAAACTAGTTTCAAATGACTGGGGAAGTGCTGTCAAACTAGTTTCAAATGACTGGAGAAGTGCTGTCAAACTAGTTTCAAATGACTGGAGAAGTGCTGTCAAACTAGTTTCAAATGACTGGAGAAGTGCTGTCAAACTAGTTTCAAATGACTTGGGGAGTACAGTCAAACTAGTTTCAAATGACTGGGGAAGTGTTGTCAAACTAGTTTCAAATGACTGGGGGGGTACTGTCAAACTAGTTTCAAATGACTGGGGGAGTGCTGTTAAACTAGTTTCAAATGACTGGATAAGTGCTGTCAAACTAGTTTCAAATGACTGAATAAATGCTGTCAAACTAGTTTTAAATGACTGGGAGAGTGCTGTCAAACTAGTTTCAAATGACTGGATAAGTGCTGTCAAACTAGTTTCAAATGACTGGATAAGTGCTGTCAAACTAGTTTCAAATGACTGGATAAGTGCTGTCAAACTAGTTTTAAATGACTGGGGGAGTGCTGTCAAATAGTTTGAATGACTGGGAGAGTTTGTGTTAAACTAAAGTTTCCAATGTCTGATTAAGTTTTGCTGCCAAAACTAGTTTCGAATGACTGGGGGCTAAGTGCTGTCAAAACTAGTTTCAAAATG
Organism: Macrobrachium nipponense; assembly: GCF_015104395.2. Classification (NCBI taxonomy): domain Eukaryota; kingdom Metazoa; phylum Arthropoda; class Malacostraca; order Decapoda; family Palaemonidae; genus Macrobrachium; species Macrobrachium nipponense. The sequence goes on from NC_087203.1 coordinate 9,188,715, forward strand.
ACTGGGGAAGAAGTGCTGTTCAAAATTAGTTTTTCAAATGGGTCTGGAGAATTTGCTGTCAAACTAGTTCAAATGGACTGAAGAAGTGCTGTAAACTAAAAAGTTTCAAAGACTGGAGGAAGTTTGCTGTCAAACTAGTTTCAAATGACTGGAGAAGTGCTTGCCAAACTGTTCAAATGGACTGGAGAGAACGTGCTGTCAAAACAGGTTTCAAATGACTTTGGAGAGTGCTGTCAAAACTAGTTTTCAATGACTCCCCCCGGAGAACAGAAGTGCTGTCAAACTAGTTTCAAATGACTTGGAGAAGTGCTGGTCAATAGTTTGAAGGACTGGAAAAGAAGTGCTGTCCAAACTGGTTTCAAATGACTGGAGAACGTGCTTGGGTCAAACTTGTTTCAAATGACTGGAGAAGTGCTGTCAAAATAGTTTCAAATGGACTGGAGAAGTTTGCTGTCAAACTAGTTCAAATGACTGGAGAAGTGCTGTCAAAACTAGTTTCAAATGATGGAGAAGGCTGGTCAAACTAGTTTCAACATGACTGGAGAAGTGCGTCAAACTAGTTTCCAAATGACTGGAGAAGTTTGCTTGTCAAACTAGTTCAATGGACTGGGAAGTGTGTCAAACTAGTTTCAAATGACTGGGGAATGCTTTCAAACTAGTTTCAAAATGGACAAAGAACAGTTGCTGGAAATCAAAACTAGTTTCAAATGACTGGAGAAAGTTCGTCAAACTAGTTTCAAACATGCCAAGGAAGTTTGCTGTCAAAACTAGTTTCAAAATGACTGGGGGAGTTAACTGTATAAATAGTTTCAAATGATTGGGAATGCTGTTTAAATAAGTTTCAAATGACTGGGGAAGTTTGTATTCAAAACTTTTTTCAGATGACTGGTGGAAGTGCTGTCAAACTGGTTTCAAATTGACTGGGAAGTGAGTTAAACTAAAGTTTCAAATTGACTGGAGAGTTTGTGTCTCAAACGAGTTTCCAAATGAACTGGGGGAAGTGAAGTTAAACTAGTTTTAAAGACCTGGAGAGGCTGTCAAAAACTAGTTTTCAAATGGGACTTGGAGAAGTGTGGCAAACTAGTTTCAATGACTGGGGAAGTGGCTGTCAAACTAGTTCAACTGGACTGGGGGGATGCTTTTCAAACTAGTTTCAAATGACAAAGAAGTTTGCTCTGTCAAACTGTTTCAAATGACTGGAGAAGTTCTGTCAAACTAAGTTTCAAAAGACAAGGAAGTGCTTGTTAAATAGTTGCAAAATGACTGGGGGAGACTATAAACTAGTTCAAATGATTGGGGAATGCTGTTAAACTAGTTTCAATGACTGGGGAAGTGTTTTCAAACTAGTTTCAGATGAATGGGGAAGTGCTGTCAAACTGGTTTCAAATGACTGGGGAAGTGAGTTAAACTAGTTTCAAATGACTGGAGAAGTGTTGTCAAACTAGTTTCAAATGACTGGGGAAGTGAGTTAAACTAGTTTTAAATGACTGGGAGAGTGCTGTCAAACTAGTTTCAAATGACTGGAGAAGTGCTGTCAAAATAGTTCAAATGACTGGAGAAGTGCTGTCAAAAATAGTTTCAAAAATGACTGGAGAAGTGGTGTCAAACTAGTTTCAAAATGAACTGGGAAGTGCTGTCAAATAGTTTCAAATGACTGGAGAAAGCGATGTCTCAAAACTAGTTTCAAATGGATGGAGAAGTGCTGTCAAACTAGTTTCAAAGACTGGAGAAGTGTGCAAACTAGTTCAAATGACTGGAGACGTGCTGTTAAACTAGTTTTAAAGACTGGAAAGCGTCAAACTAGATCAAATGAAGGAGAAGTGCTGTCAACTAGTTTCAAATGACTTGGGAACATGCTGTCCAACTAGTTTCACGGCTGGAGCAAGTGCTGTCAAACTAGTTTTGAATGACTGGAGAAAGTGCTGTCAAACTAGTTTCAAATGATGGGAAAAATGCTGTCAAACTAAGTTTCAAATGATGGAGAAGTGCGTCAAACTAGTTTTGAATGACTGGAGAAGGCTGTCAAAACTAGTTTCAAATGACTGGGAGAAGTGCTTGTCAAACTGTTTCAAATGACTGGAGAAGTGCTGTCAAATAGTTTCAAATGACAAGGAAGTGCTGTCCAAACTAGTTTCAAATGACTGGAGAAGTGCTGCTCAAACTCGTTTCAAATGCTGGGAAATTGCTTTCAAACTAGTTGCACTGACTGGAGAAGTGCTGTCAAATAGTTCCAAATGACTGGAGAAGTGCTGTCAAACTAGTTTTAAATGACTGGAGAAGTGCTGTCAAACTAGTTTCAAATGACTGGGAAAGTGTTTTCAAACTAGTTTCAAATGACTGGGAAAATGCTGTCAAACTAGTTCAATGCAGGAAGTGCTGTCAAACTTAGTTTTAAATGACTGGGAGAGTGCTGAAAACTAGTTTCAAATGACTGGGATTAAGTGCTGTCAAAACTAGTTTTCAAATGACTGGGAGAGTGCTGTTTAAACTAGTTTCAAAAGACTGGAGAAGTGCTCGTCAAAATAGTTTCAAATGACTGGGGAAGTGTGTCAAATAGTTCAACATGACTGAGAGAGTGGTGTCAAACTAGTCTTCAAATGACTGGGGGAGTACTGTCAAACTAGTTTCAAATGACTGGGGAAGTGCTGTTATACTAGTTTCAATGACAGGGGAAGTGTTGTCAAACTAGTTTCAGATGAATGGGAAGGTTGCCAACCAAACTTGTTTCAAATGACGGGAGAAGTTTGATTGTCAAACTAGTTCAAATACTGGAAAGTGTGTCAAACTAGTTTCAAATGACTGGGTAAGCGTTTTCAAACTAGTTTCAACTGACTGGAGAAGTGCTGTCAAATAGTTTCAAAGACAGGACGAAGTTTGCGTCAAACTAGTTTCAATGACTGGAGGAAGTGTGGCAAAACTAGTTTTAATGACTGGGAAAGTGCTGTCAAACTGTTAAAATGATGGCAGAAGTGCTGTTCAACCTAGTTTCAATGACTGGAGAAGTGCTGTCGAAACTAGTTTCAAATGATGGAGAAGTGCTGTCCAAACAGTTTCAAATGACTGGAGAAGTGCTGTCAACTAGTTTCAAATGACTGGAGAAGTGCTGTCGAACTAGTTTCAAACTGATGGGACGTTCTGTCAAACTAGTGTTCAAAGACTTGAGAAGTGCTGTCAAACTTAGTTTCAAATGACTGGAGAAGTGCTGTCAAACTAGTTTCAAATGAAGTGGAGAAGGCTGTCAAAAAACTAGTTTTAAAATGACTGGAGAAGATGCTGTCAAACCTAGTTTCAAAAGACTGGAGAAGATGCTGTCAAAAACTAGTTCAATGGACTGGGGAATTGCTGTCAAAACTAGTTTCAAAATGACTGGGGAATGCTTTCCAATAGTTTCAAATACCAAAGAAGTGTGCTGTTCAAACTAGTTTCAAATGAACTTGAGAAGTCTGTCAAACTAGTTTCAAATGACAGGAAAGTGCTGTCAACTAGTTTCAAAGGGATGGGGGAGTACTGTATAAATCAGTTTCAAATGATTGGGGCATGCTGTTAAACTAGTTTCAATGGGACTGGGAAGTGTTTTCAAACTTTTTTCAGAGACTGGGGAAGTGCTGTCAAATGTTCAAAATGACGGGGGAAGTGAGTTAAACTAGTTTCAAATGGACTTGGAGAGTGTTGTCAACTAGTTTCAAATGACCGGGAATGTGAGTTAAACTAGTTTTAAATGACTGGGGGAGTGCTGTCAAATAGTTTCAAAATGACTGGAGAAGTGCTGTCAAACTAGTTCAAATGACTGGAGAAGTGGCTGTCAAACTAGTTTCAAATGACTGGGGAGTAGTTGTTAACTAGTTTCAATGACTGGAGAAGTTCTGGTTGTCAAAACTAGTTTCAAATGACTGGAGAAGTGCTGTCAAAACTAGTTTCAAATGACTGGGAAGTGATGTTAAACTATGTTTCAAATGACTGCGAGAAGTGCTGTCAAATAGTTTCAATGACTGGAGGAGTGCTGTTCAAAATAGTTTCAAATGACGGAGAAGTGCGTCAAACTAGTTTCAAAATGGACTGGAGACTTCCCAGAAGTGCTGATCAAACTAGTTTCAAATGGACTGGGGAAGTTGCTGTCAAACTAGTTTCAAATGACTGGGGGAATGCTTTCAAACTAGTTTCAAATGACAAAGAAGTGCTGTCAAACTAGTTTCAAATGACTGGAGAAGTTCTGTCAAACTAGTTTCAAATGACAAGGAAGTGCTGTCAAACTAGTTTCAAATGACTGGGGGAGTACTGTATAAATAGTTTCAAATGATTGGGGAATGCTGTTAAACTAGTTTCAATTGACTGGGATTGTTTTCAAACTTTTTTCCGAATGACTGGGAAAGTGCTGTCAAACTGGTTCCAAAATGACTGGGGAAGTGAGTTAAAACTAGTTTCAAAATGACTGGAGACGTGTTGTCAAAACTTAGTTCAAAGACGGGTAAGTGAGTTAAAATAGTTTTAAAAATGGCTGGGAGAGTGCTGTCAAACTGTTTCAAAGGATGGGGAAGGCTGTCAAACTAGTTTCAAAGGACGGGAGAAGTGCTGTCAACTAGTTCAAATGACTGGAGAGTGCTGTCAAAACTAGTTTCAATGACTGGAGAAGTGTGTCAAACTAGTTTCAAATGACTGGATAAGGTGCTGTCAAAACGAGTTCAAATGATGGAGAAGTGCTGTCAAACTAGTTTCAAATGACTGGAGAAGTGCTGTCCAACTAGTTTCAAATGACTGGAGAAGGGCTGTTAAACAGTTTAAATGACTGGGGAAAATGCTGTCAAACTAGGTTCAAATGACTGGAAGGGTTGTAAACTCAGTTTCAAATGACTGGAGGAAGTGCTGTCAAACTAGTTCAAATGACTGGAGAGTGCTGTCAAAAATAGTTTCAAATTCCTGGGAAAATGCTAGTCAAACAGTTTCAAAGACGGAGAAGTGCTGTCAAACTAGTTTTGATGACTGGAGAAGTGCTGTCAAAACTAGTTGCAAATGACTGGAGAAGTTAGTGCTGTCAAACTAGTTCAAATGACTGGAGAAGTGCTGTCAAACTAGTTCAAAGAAAGGAAGTGCGTAAAACTAGTTTCAAATGAATGGAGAAGTGCTGTCAACTAGTTTTAAATGATGGGAAAAAAAATTGCTGTCAAAAGTTTCAAATGACGGGAGAGTTGCTGTCAAACTAGTTTCAACTGACTGAGAAGTGCTGTCAAATAGTTTTAAAAGGACTGGAGAAGTGCTGTTCAAACTAGTTTCAAATGACTGAGAAAAGTGTTTGCAAAATAGTTTCAACATGACTGGGAAAATGCTGTCAATAGTTTCAAATGACAAGGAAGTGCTGTCAAACTAGTTTAAAGACTGGGAGAGTGCTGTCAAACTAGTTTCAAATACGGGATAAAGTGCTGTCAAACTAGTTTCAAATGACTGGAGAGAGTGCTGTCAAACTTAAAATTTCAAATGCTGGAGGAAGGGCCTTGTCGAAAACTAGTTTCAAATGACTGGAGAAAGTGCTGTTCAAACTAGTTTTAAATACTGGGGAAAATGCTGTCAAACCTAGGGTTTCAAATGAATGTAATTGTTGTTTAAACTAAAAGTTTTCAAATACTGAGAATTTGCTGTCAAACTAGTTTCAAATGACTGGGAGAAGTTCTGGTCAAACTAGTTTCAAATGACTGGGAAATGCTGTCAACTAGTTTCAAATGACCTGGGGGAGAAGTTCTGTCATAACTAGTTTTGAATGACTGGAAATGCTGTCAAACTAGTTTCAAATGACTGGGGAAGAAGTGCGTCAAACTAGTTTCAAATTTGACTGTGGAGAAGTTGCTGTCAAACTAGTTCAAAGCATGGGAAGTGGCTGTCAACTAGTTTTCAAATGACTGAAGAAGTTTGCTGTCAAACTAGTTTCAAATGGGGAACTGTGAAATTGCCTGTCAAACTAGTTTTCAAATGACTGGAGAAGTGCTGTCAAAACTAGTTTCAAATGACTGGATAAGTTGCTGTCAAACTAGTTTTAATGACTTGGAAAGTGCTGTCAAACTAGTTTTCAAATGACTGGGAAAGAAAGTGTTTTCAAACTAGTTTCAAATGCTGGTAAAATGCGGTCAACAGGTTTCAAATGAACAAGGAAGTGTGGCCTGTCAAACTAGTTTTAAATGACTGGGAAAGAGTGGCGTCAAACTAGGTTCAATGAACTGGATAGCTGGTCAAACTGGTTTCAAATGACTTTGGGAGAGTGCTTTAAACTGTTTCAAAAGACTGGAGAAGTGCTGTCAAACTAGTTTCAAATGAACTGGGGAAGTGTGTCAAACTAGTTCCAATGACTGGGAGAGTGGTGTCCAACTAGTCTCAAATGACTGGGGAGTACTGGCAAACTAGTTTCAAATGACTGGGAAGTCCTGTTTTATAATACAAAAATATTTTTCAATGACAGGGAAGTGTTGTCATACTAGTTTCAGATGAATGGGGAAGTGTTGCAAAATAGTTTCAAATGACTGGCGAAAGAAAGTAAAGCTGCAAAACTAGTTTCAAATGGACTGGAAAGTGTTTTCAAATATCAAATGACTGAGAAGTGCTGTCAAACTAGTTTCTCAAATGACGTGGGGAAAGTGTCTGTCAAATAAACTAGTTTCAAATGACTGGAGAAGTGCTGTCAAAACTAGTTCAAATGACTGAAGTGACTGTGTCAAACTAGTTTTCATGACTGGAAGAAGTCTGTCAAACTAGTTTCAAATGACTGGAGAAGTGCTGTCAAACTAGTTTCAAATGACTGGAGAAATGCTGTCAAACTAGTTTCAAATGTTTGTAAAGGGGAAGTGCAGTCAAATCGGTTTCAAATGACTGAAGGTTGTGTCAAACTAGTTTCAAATGACTGGGGGGGGTACTGGGTCAAACTAGTTTCAAATGATGCGGGGGGGGAGTGGTTTAAACGTAGTCTCAAATGATGGATAAGTGCTGTCAAAAATGTTTCAAATGACTGAATAAATGCTGTCAACTAGTTTAAATGACTGGGAGAGTGCTGTCAAACTTGTTTCAAATGACTGGATAAGTACTGTCAAACTAGTTTCAAATGACTGGATAAGTGCTGTCAAACTAGTTTCAAATGACTGGATAAGTGCTGTCAAACTAGTTTTAAATGACTGGGGGAGTGCTGTCAAACTAGTTTCAAATGACTGGGAGAGTGCTGTTAAACTAGTTTCAAATGTCTGGATAAGTGCTGCCAAACTAGTTTCAAATGACTGGATAAGTGCTGTCAAACTAGTTTCAAATGACTGGAGAAGTGCTGTCAAACTAGTTTCAAATGTCTGGAGAAGTGCTGTTAAACTAGTTTCAAATTACTGGGGGAGTGCTGTCAAACTAGTTTTAAATGACTGGGTGAGTGCTGTCAAACTAGGTTCAAATAACTGGGAGAGTCCTGTCAAACTAGTTTCAAATGACTGGAGAAGTGCTGTCAAACTAGTTTCAAATGACTGGAGAAGTGCTGTCAAACTAGTTTCAAATGACATTAAAGTACTGTCAAACTAGTTTCAAATGACATTAAAGTACTGTCAAACCTAGTTTCAAGTGACTTCGGGAGTCACATTTATGTGGAGTCATTTGAACCTGGTTACTCACTGAATTAGTGGAAATGAGTTGCTCCCGCTTACTGGGGTTTTTACCATGACTTTGGCTAGATTCTTGCCTTTGGCTAGATTCTAGCCTTTGGCTGGACTCTTGCATTTGGCTAGATTCTAGCCTTTGGTTAGACTCTTTCCTTTGGCTAGATTCTAGCATTTGGCTAGACTCTTGCCTTTGGCTAGATTCTAGCCATTGGCTAGACTCTTGCCTTTGGCTAGATTCTAGCCTTTGGCTAGGCTCTTGCCTTTGGCTAGATTCTAGACTTTGGCTAGGCTCTTGCCTTTGGCTAGATTCTAGCCTTTGGCTGACTCTTGCCTTTGGCTAGACTCTAGCCTTTGGCTGACTCTTGCCTTTGGCTAGACTCTAGCCTTTGGATAGATTCTAGCCTTTGGCTGACTCTTGCCTTTGGCTAGACTCTAGCCTTTGGCTAGATTCTAGCCTTTGGCTGACTCTTGCCTTTGGCTAGACTCATGCCTTTGGCTAGATTCTAGCCTTTGGCTGACTCTTGCCTTTGGCTAGATTCTAGACTTTGGCTAGGCTCTTGCCTTTGGCTAGATTCTAGACTTTGGCTAGGCTGTTGCCTTTGGCTTGATTCTAGCCTTAGGCTGACTCTTGCCTTTGGCTAGATTCTAGCCTATGGCTAGATTCTAGCCTTTGGCTGACTCTTGCCTTTGGCTGACTCTTGTCTTTGGCTAGATTCTAGCCTTTGGCTAGACTCTTGCCTTTGGCTAGATTCTAGCCTTTGGCTGACTTTTGCCTTTGGCTAGACTCTAGCCTTTGGCTAGATTCTAGCCTTTGGCTGACTCTTGCCTTTGGCTGACTCTTGCCTTTGGCTAGATTCTAGCCTTTGGCTAGACTCTTGCCCTTGGCTAGATTCTAGACTTTGGCTAGGCTCTTGCCTTTGGCTAGATTCTAGCTTTTGGCTGACTCTTGCCTTTGTCTAGACTCTAGCCTTTGGTTGGATTCTAGCCTTTGGCTGACTCTTGCCTGTGGCTAGACTCTAGCCTTTATCTGAATCTTGCCTTTGGCTAGACTCTAGCCTTTGGCTAGACTCTTGTCTTTGGCTACATTCTAGCATTTGGCTAGCTTTGTCTTGACTCTAGCATTTGGATAGACTCTTGCCTTTGGCTGATTCTTGCCTTTGACTAGACTCTAGCTTTTGTCTAGATTTTTGCCTTTGGCTAGATTATAGCCTTTGGCTAGACTCTTGCCTTTGGCTAGACTCTTGCTTTTGGCTGACTCTTGCCTTTGGCTAGACTCTTACCTTTGGCTAGATTCTAGCCTTTGGCCAGACTCTTGCCTTTGGCTAGACTCTTTTCTTTGGCTAGATTCTAGCCTTTGGCTAGACCCTTGCCTGTGGCTAGATTCTAGCCTTTGGCCAGACTCTTGCCTTTGGCTAGACTCTTTTCTTTGGCTAGATTCTAGCCTTTGGCTAGACCCTTGCCTTTGGCTAGATTATAGCCTTTGGCTAGACTCTTGTCTTTGGCTATATTCTAGCCTTTGGCTAGACTCTTGCCTTTGGTTAGACTCTTATCTTTGACTATATTCTAGCCTTTGGCTTGACTCTTGCCTTTCGCTAGGTTCTAGCCTTTGGCTAGACTCTTGCCTTTTGCTAGACTCTTGCCTTTGGCTAGATTCTAGCCTTTGTCTAGACTCTTACTTTTGGCTAGACTCTTGCCTTTGGCTAGATTCTAGCCTTTGGTTAGATTCTGGCCTTTGGCTAGATTCTAGCATTTGGCTAGACTCTTGCCTTTGGCTAGATTCTAGCCTTTGGCTAGACTCTTGCCTTTGGCTAGATTCTAGACTTTGGCAAGACTCTTGCCTTTTGCTAGATTCTGGCCTTTGGCCAGACTCTTGCCTTTGGCTAGATTCTAGCCTTTGGCTAGACTCTTGCCTTTGGCTAGACTCTTGCCTTTGGCTAGATTCTAGCCTTTTGCTAAACTCTTGCCTTTGGCTGACTCTTGCCTTTGGCTGACTCTTGCCTTTGGCTAGACTCTTGCTTTTGGCTGACTCTTGCCTTTGGCTGACTCTTGCCTTTGGCTAGACTCTAGCTTTTGTTTAGATTTTTGCCTTTGGCTAGATTATAGCCTTTGGCTAGACTCTTGCTTTTGGCTGACTCTTGCCTTTGGCTAGACTCTTGCCTTTGGCTAGACTCTTTCTTTTGGCTGACTCTTGCCTTTGGCTGACTCATGCCTTTGGCTAAGATCTCAGTTTTGTGTAGTAGATTTTTGCCTTTGGCTAGATTTATAGCCTTTGGCTAGACTTTTTGCCTTTGGCTAAGACTTCTTGCTTTGTTGGCGACTCTTGCCTGTGGCAGACCTTTCTTGGCCTTTGGCTAGATTCTAGCCTTTTGCTAGACTCTTGCCTTTGGCTAGATTCTAGCCTTTGGCTAAACTCTTGCCTTTGGCTAGACTCTTGCCTTTGGCTAGACTCTTGCCTTTGGATAGATTCTAGCCTTTGGCTAGACTCTTGCCTTTGGCCCTAGACTATTGGCCTTTGGCTAGACCTCTTGCCTTGGCTAGATTCTAATACTTTTGCTAGGCTCTTGCTTGGCTAGATCTAAGCCTTTGGCTAAAATCTTGCCTTTGGCTAGGACTCTTGCCTTTGGCTAGACTCCTTGCATTTGGAAGATTCTAGCTTTGGCTAGACTCCTGCCTTTGGCTAGACTCTTGCCTTGGATCGAGGTCTAAGCCTTTGGCTAGACTCTTGCATTTGGCATAGATTATAGCCTTTGGTAGACTCTTGCATCTTGGCAGGACTCTTGCTTTTGGCGGACTCTAGCATTTGGCTAGGACTCTTGACTTTGGCTAAGATTATACCCTCTGCTAGATTCTTGCCTTTGGACTAGATTTAGCCTTTGGCTCAGACTCGGGCCTTTGTAGACTCGTGCCTTTGCTAGGATTCTAGCCTTTGGCTAGACTCTGCGTTTGGGCTAGATTCTAGCCTTGGCTAGACTCTTGCCTTTGGCTAGACTCTTGCCTTTGGCAGACTCTTGCCCTTTGCTAGATTCTACCCTTTCTGCTTTAGACTCCTTGCCATTTGGCCTTTAGATTCTAGCCCTTTGGCTAAGACTCTTAGCTTTGGTTTAGAACCTTTTCCTGCCTTTGGCCTTTAGATTCCTTTAGGCCTTTGGCCTTAGACTCTTTGCTTTTGGCTAGATTTATAGCCTTTTGGCTAGACTCTTGCTTTGGCTAGACTCCTTTGGCCTTTGGCTTAGAATCTAACCTTTAGCTAGACTCTTGCCTTTGGCTAGATTCTTGCCTTTGGCTAGGTTCTAGCGTTTGGCTAGACTCTTCCCTTTTGCTAGACTCTTGCCTTTGGCTAGATTCTAGCCTTTGTCTAGACTCTTACCATTGGCTAGACTCTTGCCTTTGGCTTGATGCTAGCCTTTGGTTAGACTCTTGCCTTTGGCTAGATTCTAGCATTTGGCTAGACTCTTGCCTTTGGCTAGATTCTAGCCTTTGGCTAGACTCTTGCCTTTGGCTAGATTCTAGACTTTGGCAAGACTCTTGCCTTTGGCTAGACTTGCTTTTGGCTGACTCTTGCCTTTGGCTGACTCTTGCCTTTGGCTAGACTCTTGCCTCTGGCTTACTCTTGCCTTTGGCTGACTCTTGCCTTTGGCTAGACTCCAGCTTTTGTCTAGATTTTTCCCTTTGGCTCTACCCAAAGGGAAATCAAAAATACAAGCAATGAATCCCAGGAAAGAAAATTACCATTTAATGCACTGCTTATGAATCCTTTTCTATTTTATTACAATGGTAAATTCCATTGAAACTTTAGTATAAGTTAGTTCTCAAATTTTTCTTTGAATCAGCTCTGCAGTGGTACTCGTTGCCAAAAATTACAGATAAATGAAAGCAAATGTCGAGAACTGCATATTGCTCTACCTAGAACTACAGATAACTGCCAGGAAAATGACATATAACTTTAATCTATGTTGGCTACAGAGCGGTGTGGACGAGCTATGGAACATCTTCAGCATTATTTCATTTTCTTAGATATTTTTTTTTCATGACACCACATTTATTAAGCATTTCCTTTCATATTGCACTTGCTTTGTAAGTTCCGCGTTTTCAAAATTGTGAAAGTCTGGATAGGTTCTCGATTTCAGGCCTATTCCAGTCGATTTTCTGTATAGATTCTACGTGTTAATAAAGTTGCCTGACATCCTCGATATTCAAGGTTTTTGTTTATTCTGGTCAGATGGCTGGCCAACATGTCATTGTTTTCAAGTAACCATTGTTCCTATAAATGTCGGTAGACTTCACTGGCCTATAAATAGTTCAAGGTTCCCTGTTCTCTCTCTTTTTCTTTTTACTTCATTATACTCTGCAACTGCATTACACATAATCTTACCATATCTGTGTCGGTAGATACACGCGAGAATTCGATGATTCGTTCTCTGCTGCCAATGACTGAAATAAACGAATTGTAAAAACGACTAAAGTCTGCGTGAACCACTTACACCCTTTTACACAATGACTTCACTTTGGGTAAGCACCCGTGTTCGCATAAAGCTAATTTATTTTAGACCAATCCAACTAGAAGTAGAGAAAGCTAGCATGTTAAAACAATATTTTACTTCAGACGCAGCAAAAATAATCTTTACCTAGCTACAGATAAAAAGGTAATTTCAATATGACAAGGTTAGTGATTTATGAAATTCGCTAGGTGCATCATACAGGATAAGACACGATCAATATGACTTGAGAACAACTCTCATCTACTTTCATCATTGGCTAAGCGTAATAGTACATCACCGTTCCTGCAACCACCAAGGGCTCCCCCCATCAAAAATATTTACAAAAATGGTGATCATAGACAGACACACACAAACATATATATATATATATATATATATATATATATATATATATATATATATATATATATATATATATATATATATATATACATACATACTTTATAAGTAACCTTTTTTTTACCTTTTTTTACTGTATTTTTTTTATGAAATGAGGTTGTTGTTACTGAGGTAAGAATCAATCGAGTGCGTGTAGGTTATTTATATACAAAACAGAGGCCACAGTATTTGACTATTTACTTGTACAGTGTTAGTCCTCACTGGAACATGTCAGTGCAAAATGAATGATAAGCAAAATTAAAACTTTCATTCTCCTAAGATATTTATTGTAAGGTATTGCAAGGTTTATGTAAAACTTGTAAGCAAATTTTCAGGGCCTCTATATGGGTTGTTTAATATCCTTACAAAGTCTGTTTAAAGAAGTGTAAAGGGAATTATGAGGCATTTATAAAGCCTATTTAAGGTTCTGTATGGGCTTTTAGAAGGATTAAACAACGGTATTTTGAAGCTCTTTCAAGGCTTTTATTAAGGTTTATTTAAAACATATTTAAGGCTTGCACAAACCTAAAAGAGTACACGAAAACGGATACTTTTTAGGTGTATTACAAGCACTTTTTGGGTCTGGGGCTTAAAGTTCACGAGCTTGTAAAGTATGTTTGTCTGATGTCCTATGAACACTCATTTTCTGGGTGGGTATATATGATGTTGTTTTACATATTGTTTTAATAAATTCAAGTACGGGGAGACCCTCCAGCACCTCAAATATCCTCGAAATTAGGAGATATTGGAAATTGAAAATTGTCCTTCGGTACCTGAACTTCCAATTTCTGGCACTCCATCTTAGCTTTAGGTGTCTACTTTTTTAAAAGCTTGCACAGCCTTAATAGCCTAGTAAGAATCACCAAGTTACCAACCTTTTGTTTGGTTTATCTATGAAAAAAAAAAAAATTGAAAAAAAACCTTGGTCAGTGAAATAGGAAGTAACCCTTTATTCTATAACCACCCTTGGGGCCCTGTCGGAATCGGGGGTTTTGGGTGCACTAGCCTAACCTAACCTCTGCAACAATCAAGCATTACCAAGATGGGAGGTGTGTCCCCATACTCCCTTTAAAGGTGGGGGGCTTCTCCCTCACATCCCTTGACTTAATTAGCTGCTTAGCCTACATTCTTGTCAATTTTAGTCCAGCCTAAAGGTTTGCTCAAATTAAAACCCTTACAACATAAGCAACTCTTCCTAGAGTCGTAGGTATTTGAATTTCCCAAAGAGAATGCGGAATAATTCCCTACCGTAGACTAACTACTTTTCTCTCATATTGCTGTGGGGATATACTATAAAATGGTAGAGATAGATAATGGCATAAACTGCTATCACTTACAAATGGGCCCTGGCTTTCTCAAGTCGTCGTAGTAGTATCTATATCAGCGCGCATGTACTAGAATTTAAATTTAATTCAGTCACTTTGTCAAACAGATTAAGATCGTGCGGCCCGCCAATTTGTTTACGCTGCTGCGGAGACATCTGGTGGCGTCATTGGTAATGATTTCCAGCACAGTTCAAATTTCTCGATCACGGATAATTGCCGTATCATTTTGGGCTTATATAAACATATATCAGTACTCTATATGCTGTCGTTTGCTCACAAAATGAGGACGGATGTTTAAAACAACAATTAATAAAGGAAGTCTTTCTAAGAAATGGAAAAACCTTTAATTTCCCACAAAAGGTGAAAATGAAGTTTGTACATGTTTTTGTACACTATAATATTACGATTTTTGTGCATCACTATATTTCTGCATATGACAGGTCTAAAATCAATGAGAAAACTCATAATTTATTGTATATCGAGTTACAGTATCATTGACGTCCTGAGTATGTGGAAAAAAACGTTTGTTGAAAGTTTGTGAAGCTCTCCCCTAAAATGTGCCTTCGTGACCCTAAGATGAACAGCGTATTTGAAGCTCACGAACGTTCGGTTCCGGTGGGGTAATTGTTAAGCTGCTATTGTTGTTTGATATCGAATTCACGCTACTTCTTGATGGCTTAGCGGTTACCATCGACTGGAATCGTTGGAAAGGTACTGTGTCGAGTATTCGAGACCCTTAGGTGCCATTCCATTTAAAAAGTCTCCTTCGGTGATAATTCTCCTTCGGGGATATTCCCGAAGTAGCGTGAAATCGATATTAAGTGACGTTTATAGCCCAATAAATAAAATATATATATATATATATATATATATATATATATATATATATATATATATAGTATATATATATATATATATATATATATATATATATATATATATATATATATATATATATATATATATATATATAACTCGAAACTATATGTATATGTATGTATATGTATATAGTATATATATATATATATATATATATATATATATATATATATATATATATATATATATATACTCGACACTACAACATACTACATCTAAAAACGGCATCTGATACATCGGATTATTTTGATCCTTTTCCAAAGTAAGCTAAATATTAGGATGAAGTTGATTGGTAAAAAGAAGGAAATGGTCAGCGTAAAAAGTGGATCCAAAAACGACAAATGTATCATCCGCATAACGTTTATAAACATGAGTTGTAAAAACTGAAGGGGCAATTATCAAACATGTTCTCCCCCAGGGAGCAAATAAAGATGTTAGCAAATGTGGGACATCCAGGGTGATCCCCGCCATTGCCCATCCCAATAATATTATATATTATATTATTATATATATTGATATATATATATATATAATTTATATATATATAATATATATATATATATGCAATATAATATATATATATATATCATATCTATATATATATATATGTATATTTTTATTAATATCCAATATAGTATTTAAATATATTCTATATATATTAATATAATTATATATATATATATAATATATATATTTCCATATTATCTATATATATATATATATATTTTATATATATGTTTATATATATATATATATATATATCTAGATATATTATATATATATATTTACGTTTACGTTCACTGTCAAATGCTATTATAGAAAGCAGTAAAATCAAAGGCTTGTAAATCTATATTATTATTATACTATATAATCTATATTATATATACATATATAAATTATATATTCTATTATTTATGACATCTATATTATAATAATATGATATATATAAGTATATATATATAGTATTTTATATCATCATATAATTGTCCAGATATATATATATAGTATGATATATATCTATATATATATATACTATAGTATAACAGTATACATCGTATATATAGATAGATATTTCTATATATCTATATTTATAATAAGAATATTATATATATAATACACCAAACCACACATATATATATATATATATATCTAATACTTATCATATAATATATATTTAATTATCGATTATAATATATTTTATAATATTTTATCTAATTACACACACCTATTATTATATCTAATATATATATATTAATCTATATATATATATAATATATATATCATATATATATATATATAATTTATATATATATAACCCTATCCACCCACCAATCCTATAATATAATATTTATATATATAATATATTATTATATATATAATATATATATTTGTATCTTTATCTATATATAATATATATTTCTTATATATATCTATATGTATATATATATATATATATTTATATATATAATAAATATAATATATATATATATATATTATAACGTTTACGTTCACGTCGAATGCCATTATAGAAAGCAGTAAAATGAAAGGCTTGTATATATACATATATATATATATATATATATATATTATAATTATATATATATTTTATATATATTATATATATCTATATTTATATATATATATATATATATATATATATATGTGTGTGTGTGTGTGTGTGTGTGTGTGTGTGTGTGTATGTATGTATGTACATATACTAAGCCTTCGGCTTTACTGCTTCCTATAATGGCATCCGTCATGATGTAAACGCTTTTCACTCTTAAAATTCCAGAAATATTATATTTTCCGATGATTAATATTAATCATTTTCACTGCACTCGTTAACGGAACGACGGTGATATCTTTTATTAAGGAGGTTACGTAACGACCTAGGTTATTTTATTCTGTGATGGCAATCTACGACTAAAACTCTAGTAAGTCGGATTACGACATACCATAGCTTTCACGCTCGAAAGCGAAAGCTGGAAATTATTTTCATTCACATTTGAATGCTTTATTAATAAAAATATCCTTATTTCACAAAATAAGGATATTGTTGTACTTATCTGGAAAAAAGGTATATATATTTATTTGGTATTCCAGTTAAAATGGATTTAGAATAGATTTCAAATATTTAAAAAGATTAGCCTTATAAAACAGAAACTGGTGTTCTCTGCAGAAGTTCGTATCATGAATCGTGCCTTGGAACTTTTGTCACATTAAACAGGAACTAAATAGGAACTTTAACCTTCAGCAATAGTCTTTCATGCAGTCTTCAGTGATGCTCTTCATTCCTCCAAAATCCCGAAATTCTACAATGAATTGGTTCTTTTCCATAGCAAGAAATCATCTTATTTTCAACGCCATTCTACAGAAGTTCATCATGTGAATGTTCCCCGTATGCCTTGTCTAATTCCTAATCCGGATTTTGAGATATTTTGTAAACTAACGTAATATGAGTAATAACCACCCAGCATCGTTGGTGGATATAGATAGCAGCAAATAGACAATATTACCGAAACCAATAGTTTGTTGCTTTTGCTAGTTGGAAGGAAAATGGCACCTACTTTTGGTTGTAATGGGTCATTGGCGTGGTAATAGTAGTCATTTCCAGGTGATCTGTGACCGTGTTTAGGATACCAATTTTCCTCAGTGGATTTAACAAGGGCTTGTAATACTAAGAAAAAAATGAGCGTCCATACACCTTACCAAAATGGTGGAAAAGTTGTTATTTTAGACGTTTTTCAATCTTGCCACCATCGTTGTCTTAGAAAACTGCTCAAGTTCTATTTCTTGAAGTAGACGGCCAAAAATGACAGTTTAGGTGTCAATTCCCACTACGTCTGGTGTCAGAAACACAATAGGATGGCATATATCATGATTCAGTTCCTTTGACCTCAAAATTCAGATGTCTTTGGTCCCCTATTGTATTAAGATTTACCATCATTGCAGGACAAATATGATGCACAGCTTTCAGATTCACTTCCACTGTCATTATCACTGCTCTCCATTTGTACATGACTCGAAGTTGTTGGAAATTCCAGGGATGGTGTATATAGCATACTGGGAGGCAAAACCCATTTACAAGTTGCCATCCATGGTCAATTGGTGACGGATGATCCTGAAGCTGGAAGTTCTTCTGGAAATATGTAAGGTAATTGGTGCGCTCTATGTGTGGTCGTACACTGTCCTAGTCAGGTACCAGTCTGATGATCTTTTTCTTGAGTGCTGACCACTTTGCTGTTCTCACGATAAATGTTATGGATAACAAATTCCTATAAGTCGATACTGATTTCTTGTGTGACTGGGAGGATTGTGCCACAACTCTTAAATAGGTTGTAAGCTTTTAATGATTTTCCTACACAGTCAACAATAATGTTCTTGCTTACTCCATAAAAACTTAAGCTATGGTCACATCCAGTAAGAACGTGAAGTGGGATCAAAAACTCTGCTATTGCCTCACTACACAAACACAGCACTTATCAACTGAGATTTGCATTTCATGCACAAGACCTGAGCCACATAGGCTGCCTGAACATAGTTATTGGTGTCCTCAGTGTCTATTACAACTGCTCTAAATACCTATCTGACCGCAGCTTACCATAATGTGTGAACGGAGCAGTGTCTGCTTCTGCATGGGCATATGTGATATTCTGCAATACTTCATCTGTGGTGAGGTTCCTTGCTGATTTGCCAATAACGCAATATATGAGCTCAGTAGTGATTGTATATACCCTTCTTTTGAAGGCAGCCTCAATTATGCTTGAAGGCAAAGTTTACTCTCTGACCTACCAAGAAGAGCATGAAAGTCTCTGGCAGAAGGAAATTTTACCCCTGAGTTCACAAACACATTGCAAATGAATTGATTTTTTGGACAATATTGTAATTCACTATCTTTGATAGACAAGTCTTGCTCGAATGAATCATTCACCAAGATAATATGTTCTGCATTTGTATGTCTATTCAGGACAAAGTTCACAAGTTTCTCACCACATTGTCCACAGTTGAACTTGGTTCCAGCTGCTTTTTCTCTATCTTCCTAGAAGGGGTTGTTAGATGCCAGATTAATCTCATGTTTACTGTTGATGTGTAACTATCAAAATATGGCATGTATGTCATTATCAGCTTTTCCTGTAGCTTACTCTTCAGTGTTTTGAGCATAGTATCATTTGCATTGAATAATGAAAGGCACTCATCTGTTATTCGATGTTGCATTAAGCCTTCCATCTTAAGCCATCATTTGCCTCAACAAGTTTGATAACAGAGGCAAATGCCTTACTCTGGATTTCTTCGGTTGTCTGTTTCAAGTTTTCACCTTATTTTCTGCTTGATTTCTTGATTGGCAAAATTGCTTCTTTTGCTATGTGGTATTCGAGCATTGAGAGACTGTTTTGGAATAGACTCTTTCATTTACAAATTCTTCCACTTTCCTTTCTCTATCAGCTTTTGCAGACTTCAGATCATCAATAAGAGCTGCAGAGGCCCGAATTCAAGATTGTTGGGATCTTAGTGTCTGATCTGAGTGGTCAAATGGATCACAATGGAACTCAGTGAGACATGCAATGATGTCCTGCACAGATTGTTCATATATCTTCATCTTACTTGGGGCACAATCTGCATGCTTTCTTGAACCTTGCCTCTTGTGATTTGCATGATGGTGAACACAGGCTCTTATCTTGTTGACGTTATTGTCATTCTGCATGCTTGACAGTAGTTGTTTTTCATTCTTGAGATTAGCCAATCATCCAGACTTGTGCTTTAATCCTTTATTCATCACTGACACTATCCATATTTCAAGGGTAATACATGAATAGGGTTTTCCAGTCACTGATTGACCAAACATGCTTCTCTCCATGAACTATGCTTGGATATGGGGAAGACTTTCCAGGACTGCTATGAAATCTGGAAGATGTTATCCATATTTATTGTTATCATAGATATGCATCCAAGGCAGCATCAATGTCAGAGGAGACAAACTTGAACTTCATCCAGTTTCTTGCCCTAAAGCACAGATACTTTGAGTCAGTACCCCTACTAGCTCCAAGAATTAAATACAGAATTCTGCTTATTGAGCACCTTCTAAGTTCTCAAACAGAGAATCAACAAACACGTTGAGATCAGCATTGTTTTCTAATTCAGCATGTGTATCATCAAGCTCTTGTTGGTTACTGGACAGCATAACTTAGAGATGCCTGGATCTCTTCAGACAGAATGGAACCTTCCAAGCATTTGTCTAGACCACGGTGGACTAAAGCCTCATAGAAAAGTCGAAGACAACGGACACCGTGGTTGAAATTTTTTCCACGTAGAGCTTGATTAATGGATCCATCTGCAACAAAGCTTGCAGTCATCAGTACATCTGAAAAGCCTGAGCTTTTGGATTTCTTTTAGATCACATTGATGAGAGACATGCGGACATGAAAGGGCCCCAGAAATGGCAAAATGTCGGATGACATCTCTGGAATATCACCTTTTAATTCTAGCATTAATGCTTAGACAAGATGATCACCAACACTCATGGCAAATGGTATCATCTTGTCATCAATTGCCTATACAAGCTTGCACAGGACATCATACAGAATGGCTTTGCTTGGTGGATCAGAATAAGTCATGTGATAAATTGTCTTATTTCTTGGTTTCTGGCTATAGCTTGGCCTGGAAGCCTAAATAGGCTGGTAAGGTCTGGTCTACTGGCTTTGGTCTTGTTCCATGTGCCAAAGTTCAGACCATTGCATGGATGACACCTTCCATTCTTTGAGGAGCAGTGTTTAGATAATGTTCATCTGTTACCCTTGGTCTGATGGATGGTTCGCCTTGCTTGCCTGTTTTGCATGGTTCAACTCTTTGCTGCTGGCTCCCAAGTTCTTTGAGACTAGCGAGAGATAGGCAGGTAAGGCGCTATTTTGTAACTGTTCTTTCCTCATCTTGGGTAGCTAGAGTTAGCTCAGACTAAACATAACATTTGTATGATGTCATTGGACACTACCAGTCAAAGTGTCCTTCAGAAAGTTCAAACTCAGTTGAATGTTTCAGGTCAGTAACTGTCCGGAAATGTCCAAGCATAAGAACTTCATTGTAACTAATTCCCAGGCCACCCTTCTGTAATGTCTACCATTTCTCTCCTTTTTTTTTTGTCGTATTAGTCCTGCAGTGGTAGTGAATCTTAGTACAGTAGGGGACTGCAGATGTCTGTCATCTCGATTTTGAGGAGAAGAGGAATCTGAATCATGATATATGCTGTCATATTATGTTTCTGACACTAAAATTAGTGGGAATTGACATCTAAATAGTCGTTTTTGGCCATCCACTTCAAGAAATAGAACTTTTTTCTAAGACGGCTATGGCAGACATTTAAAAAAAGTCTAAAATAACAAATTTCCCGCCATTTTGGTCGTGTTGTGAAATATAATGCCACAAAATTTAAATGGATATATATATATATATATATATATATATATATATATATATATATATATATATATATATATATATATATACATATACACATCTATCAAGCTACAAATGTCCTTTAATGTCTAATTTGCTCTACCTCACAATTAATATATTTTCATAAATGTTAACCGACAGGGAATTTTTTAATCAATAAGAAATTTGTCAGCTCATGGGTGTGGACCATTGAACCAATGGATTCCAGATGCACTATGAAGCCTTAAACCACACCACCACCACCGAGAGAGGTTATAAGTTTATGCCGCCTCTCAACTACAAATACCTGTTGCTCCCAGGTGTTCGTTGTTTTGGAGTCAGCGTCAACCAACCTTGACCTCGGTAACGTTGTAGTGCTTTTGTCTACAAGTAGCCACTGTATGAGTCATATCACATTACCGTGATTCATATATATACATCGAATTACAAATGTCCTTTAATATCTAATTCGCTCTATCTTGGAATTAATATTTCATATATGTTAACCGAAGGGGAATTTTTCACTCGATAAGAATTTTGTTGGCTCACGGGCGCAAACCATCGAACCAACAAATTCAAGATGCACAGGGAAGTCTTAAACCACACCGCCACCACAAGAGGATACAAGTTTATGCCGCCTCTAAACTACAAATACCTGTTGCTCTCAGGTATTCGTTGTTTTGCAGTCAGCACCAATCAACCTCGACCTCGGTAACGTTGTAGACTTATATACTACATACATATATATATATATATATATATATATAATATATATATATATATATATATATATATATATATATGTGTGTGTGTGTGTGTGTTTTTTTTTATTGCTGCTACAGAGGTGTCTTTGTGAAAAATAATTTATTTTTTAATCACTTGACCCTGAGGATGTATGGTCAAGTGATACAAAAATTCATTATTTTTTGCAAAGACACCTCTGTAGCAGCAATACAAAAACATAAAAACTATCGCACTACTCTTTAAAAAGTAATTGTCTATAATTGTTGTTTACAAGAAGTTCGTCCAGTTTATACATCACCGTGGAAACTGAAGTTGATAATACATTGGCGTTTTCAGTTTTTTTAATTGTGAGGAATGAGAAAAATTTTAGATTATCTGTGTACAGGAAGTCTAAAAATGTATATTCTAACCATCATCCGAGAACGAAGATGATGGTATTTTTGTCTATGTTTTTAAGGGCGCTGCGGGTCAGTTGCCCTGACTTCCTCAAAGCTGAGTTTCAGAGGGTCCGAGACATTACCGTGATTCATATACATACATCGAGCTAAAAATGTTCTTTAATATCCCCTTCGGTTAACATATGAAGATATACTAATTCTGAGGTAGAGCGAATTAGATATTAAAAAACATTTGTAGTTCAATGTATGAATCGCGGTAATGTGATATGACCCATATAATGGCCATGTGCGACAAAAGCACTACAACGTTACCGAGGTCGAGGTGGGTTGATGCCGACTCCAAAACAACGAACACCTGAGAGCGACAGGTATTTGTAGTTGAGAGGCGGCATAAACTTAAACCCTCTTGCGGTGATGGTGACGCCCCATGAGCCGACTAATTTCTTATCGACTAAAAAGATTCCCCTTCGGTTAAAATAAATGAATATATATATATATATATATATATATATATATATATATATATATATATATATATATATATATATATATCGAGCTACAATGTCCTTTAATATCTAATCCGCTCTACCTCGGAATTAATATATTTTCATATATGCTTAACCGAAGGGGAATTTTTTCTCGATAATAGACTTGCCTGGATCGGAACGCGAACCCAGGATCCTTTCAAATCCGAGGTAGAGCGAATTAGATATTAAAGGACATTGTAGCTCGATGTATGTATATGAATCACGGAAAAGGGATATGACATATAAATATATATATATATATACATATATAATATATATATATATATATATATATATATATATATATATATATATATGTATATATATGGGGTGGCAATGGGATCACCCGTGTGTCCCACATTTGCTAAGCTAACATCTCTATGTGCTCCCTGGAGGAGAACATGTTTGATAATTGTCCATTCAGTTTTTACAACTCATGTTTATAAAAGTTATGCGGATGATACATTTGTCGTTTTTGGATCCACTTTTAACGCTGACCATTTCCTTCCTTTTACCAATCAGCTTCATCCTAATAGTTTAGTTTACTTTGGAAAAGGATAAAAATAATCAGATGTATCAGATGCAGTATGTTGTAGTTTCGATATTATAGATATATATATATATCATATATTATCTATATATATATATATGTATGTATAATATGTATGTATATATATAGAGATATATATATATATTATATATATATATATATAGTATTATATATAATAGTTATACATAGATATATATATAATATATAATATATTTATCTATTTATAATATACTCTATATATATATATATACATATATATATATATATAGATATATATATATATATATATATATATATATATATATCTCTGTCTATATTATATATATCTATATATATATACTATCTATATATATGTATATCTATATATATATATATATCCTATATCTATATATCTTACTATATATATATATATATATTTATATATATTATTAGTATAATTATATTATTTACTATGTATATATATATATATATGATGGTATTATTTATCATATGTATTATATATATATATATATATATATATATATATATATATTTATAAGTTTTGAGAAAGAAGCTGATCTGACTACACCGGCTGAAAAATCAAAAACACTATTTAGAAGAATGTCTCAAGGAACAAGTACCACCAAAAATTTACGGATTCGGGAGATGAACTCTGCAATCGGACCCCTTCCCTCTCTCACATAAGATTTTCCTGGAGGAAAGATTCACCAACACGAAAAACAACATCGTACTACGCAGAGTGATATATGGAATTCAGTCTAATCTTCGCCTCCTCACTACGGACAACATGTACAGGTATCTAATTTCATTCTGTTCCGACATTGCTGCCTATAATAGCGTGACTCATTCTAACAGACTTTTACGCAAGTTAAATAACTTGATAAACAATAGCGCATGGAATAATCTTGAGCGACAAGACAGTTTAAAACTTATCCAACACCCCCCTTACTGTAAATTAACATTTAGTTTTAAATCTCGGCTTATCCTTTGCCCTTATGCCAGACCGAAAAAACAACCTAGACTTCATAGTGGCTTTTGATAAATTCATATCTGACAGAAACTACAGCCGTGAAGAGATATGTTTAAAAGGTATGTTACTAAATGCTTTAACCGACCTAAATAAGAAATATCCTGTTTACGTAGATTTATGATAGCCATCCGCTCGCTAAAAAAGTTAGACGTAATAATAAGTAGATCAGACAAAGACGGCAAAATCGTAATAATGGACAAAGACTTCTACCTCGACAAAATCAACCAACTCCTGAGAGACACAAACACTCACGACAAACTGACGAAAAATCCCCTCCAAAACGTCCCCACAGAATTTTTTCGGAAAGTAAGATTAATTGGCCAAGACAAAAAGAGTATTGAACAATTAGAGAAATTCAAAGTAATTAATCCTAAACTCCCCTACTTTTATGGCCTTCCCAAAACTCACAAAGACAGTCTTCCATTCAGACCCATCGTTTCATGTGCCGGAGCTTTCAATTACAAAATTTCTAAATGGTTAGTTGGCCTCCTTTCCCGTTTTTTAGGCACTTTTTCTCCCAATCACATTAAACATGTGGAAGATTTTTGTCACAAATTCAGAGAAGCACATATACCACTTCACACCATAAAACTTTTAAACCTTGACGTACATTCCCTATGTACAAAAGTACCAGTACATGACGTTCTTCAGTTTTGAGGGAAAAATTATCCCCCTATTCAGATCATTTCCCATTGGCGCTTGACAAAATAATAAAGTTAGTTGAATTATGTGCAACCAATAACGTATTTTCATTCGGGGAATCATTCTATAAGCAAAAATTCGGGTGTAGTATGGGTAGTCCTTTAAGTCCGGGTTTAGCCAAGCTGTACATGGAATGCTTTGAAACTACAGTAATAAATGCAATAAAACCCAAAAACATGCTGTGGATGAGATATATAGATGATATTCTAACATTTTGGGATAATAGGTGGGGCAATTTTAATGACTTCCTCTCAAATTTAAACGCATTAGTGCCCAGCATCAAATTTAAAGTTGAATGGGAAACAGACAACAAAATTCCTTTTCTTGATGTTTTAATAATCAGAGACACGACAGAATGCAAATTTACCATATACAGAAAACCAACGTTTTCACTTTCATACATTCACTACTTTAGCTATCACGACATTGCTCTCAAGATAGGTGTAGCCAGCAACCTGTTCTTAAGAGCCTTACGAATTTGTTCCCCAGATTTCCTGGAAAAAGAATTTGAACTAATTCGTAATCAACTTTCGTCTTTAAAGTATCCTGACCATATAATTGAGAAAGCAATTCACAACCCAAACGTAATTTTCTACCGACCCCCTCAAGACAAGACCAGAGAGACACCCAACAATAAAATAAAAATTCCTCACCTGGACAGGATTAATAGAGTGACTCAGACCCGCAGAAAATCTAACCCTTTTGCATTTACTTACCCAAAGACCTTAGCCAAATCCCTGATTAACATCCAACAAAAGACATCCCCCAAGGAAACAAGGGTTTACGAAATCCCATGCCAGGACTGTGACCAATCTTACATCGGATTTACAGGAAAATCACTTCCCCAGAGATTAATACAACACAAATGGTCAGTTAGGTATGGACAACAGAACTCAGCTATTTTCAACCATATAAATGAGCATAACCATAGAATAAATTGGAATTTGTTACATATGAATTATAGCAACAACTGCCGGTACAAGAGTGAAATGATGGAATCGGCCTTAACAAAAGAGAGGCAGGTAGTGAACATCTCAAAAGGAGCATGAGATTCAGATGTGATTGACATGATTTTCATTCAACCAACGCTTAAGAAGATTAAAGGAAGATTATCAGCGGGGGTGACCTAAATTGGCTTACCTGTGGATGGATCTCTTGGTATAGATACCACCTTTTCTGTAAACATTTCTTATTCATATGCCTGAAGAGAGAGACAGCAGTCTCTGAAATATAGTACTTTTATCTATATATTTTGGTGTTTTTATGGGCTCCTTTTATTAGATGTGTGTATATATATATATATATATATATATATATATATATTATATATATATATATATATATATATATATATATATATATATATATATATATTATTCGAGCTACAAATGTCCTTTAATATCTAATTTGCTCTACATAGGAATTAGTATATTTTCATATATGTAAACCGAAGGGGAATTTTTTAGATGATAATAATTTCTTTCTCTCGTGAGTTCGAACCAGCTACCCAGCGGACAGAGAAGAAATCAGGACTTCAGTGATGAATCTATAATGTCACTGAGGTCCTGATTTCTCCTCTACTCCCTGGGCGCTGGTTGGAACCCACATGAGGACGAAATTATTATCAACTAAAAAATTCTCCTCCGGTTTACATATATGAAAATATATTAATTCCGAGGTAGAGCGAATTAGATATTAAAGGACTATTTGTAGCTCAAATAATATACATACATACATACATACACACACACATACACACACACACACACACACACACACACACACACACACACATATATATATATATATATATATATATATAATATATATATATATATATATATATATATATATATAACTATTTTAGGGATTTTTGAAATATGGAATGTTATTTTTATGTGTGTCACTTATGCCATACTTATCTTAACTCGATTGGCCGATCCATTTCAGCCCTGATCTCTGGTTACGAAATGGGAGGCATTACAATAAATGTACTCTACTAGGCAACTGTTTATCTCCTGGTACCCGTCCTTAATGTATGTTCTGGCCCTCATTTCCGACGGATCTCGTAAACATTAATACATGATTGAGAAAGTAGTAATAAGAAAAAAAAGCAATATGCAAAATTAATAATAATAATAATAATAATAATAATAATAATAATAATAATAATAATAATAATAATAATAATAAAAATTTTCTAAATATCGTAAATTAAAGAAAAACCATCTAAATACGACGCGTTTTTATGTATGTGCGTGAGTGTACATAAGTTTCGGGGAACAAAAAATGTATTAAAATGATACGGTACTTTACACCTACCACTTTTGCTTCTCATATTCATATCCTCCTTATCATCTGCCTCCTTTCATGCTCACCCCTCTCCTACTCTCAGAAGGGATTCGTCCTCACTCCGTAATGAGCTCATCTTCCTTCAAACTTTATGGTGTGGGCATCCAATTAACCTTTCACCTTTTTATCGACACTAGTCCACTTTCACGCGTTCAGAGTGACCACAAGTGAGAAGCGTAATGAACCCTTTATTTTGTTTCATCCTTCCACTTGATATTTTCTAGGGTCCTTATGTGTATATCTGTTGGTTTCATATACAATATCTGTGTTGTTGTTTAATTACTGTCTGAAATGTTCATCCAACTCCATCTTGCTTTATTGTGATGATATCTAGCTTTTGGCTCTAAAGTAAGGTATCGTATAAATTTTCTCACCATTCATTCTAGTGTAACTTAAAATATTTTTTATGAACTGTTCTATCATTTCAAAGTATTCTCTTTTAATCCTTGTAGATCCAATTATCTCTGTTTTTTTTTTCTTTACTCCATCAACATTACATTAACGATATCAAAAAATTATGATTACAACATTCAATAAACATAGTTTCATTATATTCATATGCAAAAAATGATGGCACAAATAATTTTCTGCTTTGTGAGTACATGGAGACGAAGTGCTCCATCGTTCACGATTTGTTCCAAACAACTCAGTGTATCCCAAAAAGCACATTATCTTTTCTTCTTTCGGTTATTACTTTTTAGGTTAATCATTCTCATCCAGGAGAACTGGTAAAAGATAGTTTCATTTGGTTATCTAAGCTCATGAGCAGTTTTATGCGTGTATTATTAACTTTTTATGTATTTCCTCATTTACCTTCTATTGTATGTTTCAAATGAATGCCATATTCTTTGGAAGCTTGTAATTTCAGGTCATTGGCTCTTGTTTGCTTGTTCCATATAAATGGTTTCGTCTTCTGAATAATAATAATAATCAAAATAATAATAATGATAATAATAATAATAACATAATAATCAATAATAATAATAATAATAATAAAATAATAATAATAATAATAATAATAATATAGAACTCGCTAATTTCATATGATGAAACATTTCGAGAGATAAACTGGTAAGACCTACTAACTAGTATCAACATGTCATGTGTGTGTGTGTGTGTTTTTTTTTTTTTTTTTACCGGACGTCTTTGAGCAACAAGTAATCAAACGTTTCATTTCTGGAACTATAATCTTCAGTAATTGTATCGTGATTATCTAATAACTTCATCAGAGTGTTATTCCGAAGAGGAGCTGCATTTCAACATGACTGTATTACATTTTCTGCTGCTTTTAAAGTATGGGATTACGAATGAGATCAGTCTCTCTATGGAGGAGTGATATGGTAGTTACATTTGACCTATTTGAGAGATGCTTGAGAGAGAGAGAGAGAGAGAGAGAGAGAGAGAGAGAGAGAGAGAAAGTGAGTGAGAGCGTCGTTGGGTTGTTGGTGGTCCTTTTACGGCCACACCAGCAGTTCCTTCCTTTTCGGGCACCAAAATGTAACGGTTTGTGGTGTGTAAAAATGTAGTGTACTTTTAGCATCAGGAAGGGATGTATGACAGGGAAGAGTATGTGCCGGTGTTTTCTGTTGAGTCATCTGTGAGTATGTGTTTGTTGGTGCATGATCGGTTTAGGCATAAGGGGAAGAATAAATTGTGGGAATGTATGAAAGAAAGATTGTATGCGCCTGGGTTAAATAAAATTAGTATGGATGTAGCTGCTACATGTGAAGACTGTCAGAGGGAAGTATCAGAGTGTGCATGCAAGTCCGCCTGTGTTGCGATTGCAGATGAAAGAGTCGCTTCAAATGCTTATGACTGTGTTTCTTTGCCAAAGACTGCAAGAGGACATGTGGGAATGATTGTGATGGTGGATCACATGAGTAAATGGGCCAATGTGGTCCCCATCAAAGATAAGAATTGTACGGTTGCGCGAATGGTGGGGCAATTGATGTTGCCAATGTGTGTGTGCGTAAGCCTGCGAAAATGTTGAGCGATAATGGACCTGATTGTGGGATGGGAGTTGAAGAAATGTTGAAAGAATGGGGTATTGTCCACATGTATTCTTCTCTGTATATGCCCAGTGCAAATGGTTTGGCTGAAAGGACCACTAGAACGATGACTTGAGATTTTGCGAATGATGAGTAAATGTGGCAATGATTGAGATATGTATGTAGGATGTGCGGTGTGGGTATACAACACCACACTGCAGAAGAGTATAGGTATGTCTCCTTGTAAGTATGTGTTAAATTTTAAAAGGATTATTAAGCCACGGTTGGGTTTGTCAGAGAGTGATTGGTATTTGTGGAAGAAAGCGAGTGAAAGGTTTGAAAAATTTTTAAGATTGGGGATAATGTATTGAAAGAGGTGGTTGAGATAGGAATAATGAATGTGTATAAGGTAAGGGAGAAATTTTAAGGGACTTGAAATTTTGGAATTGGGACCGAGTGGATTGAGTTATGTTTTGGGGAAATTGCGAGTAGATGGGGTATGGATGATGTTAGGGTACACCATAACCAACTCCGTAGGTGGGGGGATGTACCACAGTATGTTCGGGAGAATGCGATGAGTGAATGGTTGAGGGTTAATAAGTATGAGGCGAGTGTCAACGAACAAATGGGTCAGGGAGATCGACAGTTAGTGTTGGTAGAGTATGGAAGAAAGCAGAAGAGTGCAGAGAAAGGGAATGGAAGGAAGAAGCGTGAACTGCATGATAATGATGCTAGCGTTAGAGTATAAATGGTTGATGTGTGTAATACTGATGACTTTGAGGAAAATTCAAATTCAAATTCAATTCAAATTCAAAAGCTTTATTTTGGACATAAATGGCCATAGACAAACACATACATAAACATGAAAAGCCACCAAACTCTAAAACGATAAAATTTAAAATAAGTATGCTAAATGATTATGAAAGAGTAGTGGAAAATTATGATATGAATGAGATGCGGATAATGAAACTAAGTGATTCTTCCAACTAAAAGGGCATATACATATGTAGCAAATCAGAACAAAACAAAGAAATACAATATTCTTGCTTAAGATGCGCACCAAATGCACTATGCATAAATGAGGCATTTCCAGTGTTTGTAAATAATTGAATTATGCAAGTAAAGTGGTTGGGCAACCCTCTTCGTAATACAGTTTTCAGAATTGTTCAGCCTTTGCAAATAGCATGTTATAGTTTTGCGTCTCAGTTCTTAAAAAGATGGCTGACCTAAAGCCACAAAAACAGCTGATGCGCTTGCATGCCTCGGAATGCACAAGAGCATTCGTAGGCTATCGTTGTAGCGTACTATCAGCTTATTCGTAGTTCGTTGTTTTGCTCTGACAACCAAGGGCATGCCATAAAAACTTGTACAAAAACTCTGAAAAAGCATTTTCTTGACATCATCGCTACATTTAGAAAAGTTTCTTAAAATCATATTGCCCCTTGCACATAGACCTCTGTACAAATATTCTACATGGGCATCGTCCGAATTTTGAGCTGTAAGATAATATCCTAGGTTCTTTATTTCTGGTACAAAATCTATACGTGGATTGTTAACAACAATAGGTGATATATTACTTGGGCAGATCTTACTCTTAGAAAAAATTATTTATTTGGTCTTCTTTACATTTAACAATAGAAATCTGTCTGATATAAAATCACGACAAATGTTTATAAGCTGCTGCAGCCCACCTACTGAAGGAGCAAATACAATAATATCATCAGAGTACAACAAATGGTTTAAAATCATGTTGTTTAAATAACAACCCACTTTAAATTGACTCAGAATATATGAGAGGTCATCCATACATACATTGAACAGGTAAGGTGAAAGTAAACTTCCCTGTCTCACTCCACATGAAGTGGGAAATTCACTCGAAAATACATGGCCAAATTTGCCAATCATTTGCTGATTTTTATACCACTCACCCATCAGTTTAATAATATAGCAAGGAACATTTCTTTCTGACAGTACTTCAAATAACATCTTATGAAACACGTTATCAATGGCTTTAGACATATCCATGAAACAAGCAAATACAGGTGTTTTACAAACATTATACTCCTCGGTTACATGTTTAAGAATATGAACTGGCATTTCTGTCCCATGATGGGATTTGTAAGCGAGCTGGTTGTCACTTGTCAATAAGTGCTTTTTGCATCTCTCCAATATAATTACTTCCAAAACTTTTGAGATAACAGTGGCTAATTAGATATGTCACTGTGGTCTGCGTTTTATCTTTAATCAAAGGAGAGAGTATAACCAAAATAACAGCTCTTGGTAAGTATGAATGACAGAAACAGCCAGTGACGAATAAACTTAGTAAAACTTTAAGTTCAAGATGAGACTCAGTTAAGTTTTGAAGGGTCAGCCCGACATGTCCAGGGCTACTGGAAGTGTTCAGAGAATTTAAAGTATTCGAAATTTCATTGACATTTGTCTCTGTGACATCTCGCTGACCATTTTCCATTGGGTCTGGGACAGGATGAATAGGGTCGTTAAACAGCTCAGAGTAATGTTTTTTCCATGACTCGGCAATATTTTTATAACTAATCACATTACTTATTTTTCAAAGCTTCTTCAAATTTACCTCTGTATGCCAGTAGATCGAGTTAAAAGTTCGTCTGACTACCATCAATCGTTTGTACCAGTGTAGGTAGTTGCGAGACCTTCAAAGAAAATGAAAGGGGATGATGGTCTGAACCAATAATGGAATGCACCACACGCATATTGTTAATGTGTGTTAGAAGACTAGGAGTACAAACAAGGTGGTCTAACCAATACTTATAGCATTGGAGGACAGCACAACAACATCACCAATACAATAATCGTAATGGGTGCAAAAGTCTTTTAGCTCGTTATGAAGCCGTGATTCAGGGTGAGTGTTAAAATCACCAACTACAAAAACCTTTCCATTTGGGTGATCTGACATAAACAGTCAATATACTCTGCATCATTTTGTCTGTCTGAGTATGGAAGATAATAGTTGACAATCCTCATACAACTTTCATGTATAGACACGTCAATCCAAATTAGTCTGTCATTTGAGGTGTAAACTCGCTGTATACATGAGTCAAGGCTCTTTCGGTACAGAAAAGCAATGCCCCCATAAGGACGACCAGGTAACAACTAACTCGATAAATCAACTGGGGAAAATGCATTATATGCAAATTCAGAATTTATTCTATTCAGGTAGTCTGATTCTTGCCCCAGGAACCAAGTCTCCAACAGACAAACTATATCAGCAACATGAGTTAATTCAGCTACATCAAAATGGCAATTTCTTACTGATCTACAGTTATAAGATGTAAAGCTTAAAACCATTTGTACAGAGAAAGAAATGAAGATTAATCATACCAACGGCGGACAAGAATGTCCTTACCCCAACTTTCTGGTTTGTACAAATCCTTGACCCTATTTTGAGGCATTTATTTAATAATGACTTTGAAAGATCGATAGTGAGAGAATTGTTGTTCAACATGCTCGCACTCCACTGAGAAACATGGCCAAGAAGCATCTCTGAAGTGGTGTTAGGTTGCAGCCTAGACACAAATAAATATACTTGCCTTAAAGACTGAGCTACCTTAAGTATGCTTCCATCACTCTCCCCAATGATAGGAGGCTTATGCCGTCTTTGTTAAAAAAACTCCCCCCTCATCTTTATAGTCCTGATTTTCTCTTTCTTGAGATTGTTTTCTTTGCAGTAAGCACTTCCATTTTTTATACGCATACCCAGGTATATTCCACCTCTCTTTTTCCTTTTCCTTGTCGGCTGTGGACTCAGCAAAATCCATAAGAACATTCTGCATCCCACAAAACGTATATAATCATCCAATGCAGGGTATGGTACCACCTGCTTTTGCTCCAGAATTTTTTTCCATATCCTCTATCCTGGTTGAAAGCCTATGATACTTAGACACGAGTTCCATCTCCATCAGCAACGAACTCATATGTTGACTCATTGAAGGTGCGTCTATAAATTCCATCGAGACAGACGGTAGCTGCGTACATTTTGTGATACAAAATGTGACATCCAAAGATGTTGTTTACATTTTCAGTTATTCCCCTGTGTGCCTTCGACTTTTCAGGGCATTTGAATTTTGTATACATCAATAATATAGCCTTTGCTACATCATCCTCACCATAAAAATAAATCATTGCAGATAGCAAAAATATTGTCATAAGACAAAATTCACTTCATTATAAATAAAGAAAAGGACTCCATTGTCAGCATAGTTCTTTATCTCCATAATCACTTCCCAGGCCGCCTTGTCATTACTCGTATCACACATTTGATTCTCAGGTTTCTATAAATGATACTTATAGTGAGTGTGGGTCTGAATTAACAGGGATAAGTGAGATTTCAGTGGGAAAGGAACTGAGTTGTAAGGAAGTGGTTGGCAGTAAGGCTGAAGCTTTGCTAGAGTTTGACAGAAGAATTGATGAGCTGAGTGGTTTGGCAGCAGAAATAAGTGAGATATTGGGACATGAGCTAGAAGGTGTGGATTAGGTAGTGAATGGGATTTGGGAGGATAGTAGTGAGGGAGATAATGGAAATCTGAATGAAAGAAGTTGGAAGAAGTGAATGGCAATGTAACTGAGAAAGTGTCATGAGGGCCCTTAAACAAGATCCGGGAGGCCTGCATCTAAAGATCCTTTGGTGTTGCGAAAGGCAATTTAGTGTGAATGCTGTTATTGTAATTAGACATTGTCAAATGTAATTGGGGAAGTGATATGGTAGTTACATTTGACAACTTCTTCAAGGGTTGCATGAGAGAGTGAGAGCAAAAGTGTGAGAGAGAGCATCATTGAGTTGTTTGTAATTGTCGGGAATAATTGAGAGTTTAAATGTTTTCGTATGTTTGATGTGTCATGTTCGTGTTTGGTGTTGTTGTATGGTAGTGTGGAGAGTGCGAATGAGTGAGCTGTGGTGGATGGATAGTTAGCGAGTGGTTTGCTTGTTGGGTGATCATTTGGGTTGTCTGCTGGTGTGGTTGCCGAGTCAGTCAGTCTATGATCAGAGTCTGTGATGGCTAGTTGGTTTTCCTGGATAGTGGTCTGTATTTGGCAGTTTTTGGGACAGCCAGTCTGGTCATAGGTAGTTAGTTGTCATAGTATGTTTTTGATTGTTTTGATGTTGTGTATTTGAGTTTGTTCCATACAAATGGATAATTCATGGATATATCCCTAAAAGTAACTTACAGATATCGAATATCAAGAGTAATCATTAAAAACACTGTCGATCCCTTTCTATGTATTATATTTCTTCGGTATTAAAGACTTCTAAACAACTAGGAACGATATCCAGACTACAAATCTCTCACAAGCCAATTGCAATCAACTGTTTAGCTTTCTTCACAGATTAAGGAAGGGGCTAACCTCTCTGCTTGGGATATCGTTCTATTCTGGCTTATCAGTCTTCACAGCTCGAATAATAGTAATATCAATAATAACTGTGAGTCTAATCCATAGCAATGTAAAGGTAAAATATGTATTTTAATCAGAATGATTTGATGAAAATATTCTTATGTTGAGACTGTTGATTGTTGGTTCAGCATAAAAAATTCTGGCTGTTAATCAAGGATGTTTTACTTTAACTATGTACAGATTTGAATAATAATATGCAGCTGCAATCTCATCCAGAAGGTGGGGATTAATCTATTCACATTTCCCTTGCTAACTGTAAATTGACTGTATGGTAGCTCTGTTTGTCAGGTACTCTTTCCAGGAGTATAAAATGGAAAATTTTCTGTTGATCTGTTTTGTTAATGTCTTTTAGATGGCAAATGTCCCTCATCTTTCATCTTTAATACAAAATGTAAAATGCAGGGTAATTTAAGGAACTGTTCATGAAGGGAACCTTAGGAGTCATGATTAAAGAATTACCAATTAATTTTTGCAGGGAGAGAGGGGAGGGGTAGGGGTTAAAAAAACGCAAGACCATGGTAACTCAGTACTTCTTCAGTGAGACCACCTCTCACTAATAATACATTCAAAACTTTTATGGGAAATTCAGTACAACCCTCCTCCTTCGGTAACCAGGTTTTACAGTATTTTCCATAAGCACAATAGTACTCTTCATGTGCCGAGGTGAAAGGAAACTCGAAATGGGATAATTATATTTACTTGTGTCAGGTGTATGACAATAAAAAGGCGTGGGCAGAGAACACAGTTCATGCAGGTATGGATCGAATATCAGACTGTAATGGTCTATAAGAAGTATTATATACAAATGGTTGATGTTTTAGAAAAGTGTCTGTATGAAGGAAAATGACTGCAATTTTCACAAGTTTCAAATTCATGTTGTGAACCTCATACACATTCAAATTTTCTTGGTCAAACTTTTAGACAAAATATAGTTAAGCTTGTGTGATTCTAATTTGGCTTGATCCAGTGGCTCGAACTGTTAGCTGATAGAAACAAAAGATGCATGTTTTTGGTAAGATCAAGGACTTCCTCTGCTATCAGCTTGTATCAGAAAGCTCAGGACGAAGGTCCAGTGGCAGCAGAAGCTCTTTCATAGAGTTCACTGAAATATTTAGGGATTTTCCTTGTCTGCAAGATAAAAAGTCTGGAATGCTGTGGTGTGTAGGGCTTCTGGGAGGCACAGGCAGTGACGGTCGATCATAATATGGTTGCATTGGGAGAGAGAAACCCAGTATATTGCCCCACAGGAGACCTTCCCCCTGACGTCGGCTCAAGGGGCGATTGCCCAGTGGCATCCCAGGTGAGTGAACTAATCAGGGGCGTCCATCTGCGGGAAGCGATTCTCCTGGTACCATTACATTCTCCCATGCATAAACCAGTGCTCGCACACACAAGAGCACACCCAACCATTGGTATACAAAAGAAAGCTTCACTCATGGATAATAATCCCCCAGCAACCATCGAAATTCAGCATTTCCTTGACTGTGAGGCTGCCCACTGTATACAAGGTTTGATCATAAAGAAAAGTATCGGGACTGTTGCTATGGTAAAGGAGCTAAAATATGCAGAATGAAGCCACTTGGCATAGATTGACTTGACCCCCACTGTGTATATACACCAAGTTCTTAGCATCCTAGTTCACTTTTGCTTTTTACAGCATTACTTGGAAGGACCGTGCGCAGTGTGTGGTGATTGCATTGACTCTGATGGGAGAAAGTTGAGCAGAGAATCTACATCAAATTTTGCTGAAAGCTTGGCGATGCCTGTGCACAGACCACAAAGTTGCAAAAAGTGTATGGCGAGGACTGTATGACCCACCTATGAATTTATGAGTGGTTCAGACGTTTTTAAGATGTATGACAAATATCAATAGTGACAAACGTTCTAGGAGACCTGCAACCAGCAGAACTGAGAAAAGCATAGTTTTCTTTTACTACAATTGAATTGTTCATCATGAGTATGCTCAAACTGGTCAGGCAGTAAACAAGTAGCATTTGCAGGATGCTATTAATTGGAAAAGGCTAGAATTGGATGCTTCAGGTGAGTGGCAACTGCACTATAACAACACACCTACCCGTTGAGCGCAGCTTGCACAGCAGTTTTCGGCCAACCACAACATCTCCCAGGTCCAGCAGCCACCATGTTCCCTAGATATCTCCCCTTGTGATTTCTTCCTCCTTCCTACAATAAATCCCACATGAAAGGAAGAAGACTTCAGGACGCTGAGTGATCCAATTGAATGTAACGAGGCAGCTGCAGATTATCCCAGAAAAGAAGTTCCATGAATGCTTCCATCAGTAGTAAAAATACTGGATGAAGTGTGTGGCCTCCAGAAGGGACTACTTTGAAGGAAATTCAATGCTAAAATGGTAGGTTTTGTAGTTTCTTATTGTACCATCAGTCCTGAAACTTTTTTATCACACATTATACACCTCCACTCGGGCCCCATCTCCACATTCGTATCACCCGACAAGAAAAACTAAAAAAGAAACACCGGAATATCCAGAATCCATCTGTAGGAAAAGAAGACAGAAGAAGTTAAGAAGGTTTTGCAGGAAAGTCTACGGATTTACCGCTCCAGTTTTCGTTACCCTGCCCTTTTGCAAAGGATAAAACTGCTGTATGTATGAACGCTGTTTATATTCGACAAAATATGAACATTGGCCAGTTGTTGACAAATATTAGCGTGCAAGAGAAGCGTCAGTTCGCAAGATGCAGCTATCCTTTTAATATAAGACATGCTAAAGAGAGGGTCTGCTTCCTCCCAATAATAATAATAATAATAATAATAATAATAATAATAATAATAATAATAATAATAATAATAATAATATGTTTTGTTAAAAATGATTGCTGCTTCAGCACTATTAATCTTGTAGAGAGTCTTCTCTATTTTTCTGATGACGGCTTTCTCGTTGTTGCTTGGACTGGCGAGCAACGCACCAAGGGGCATGGTAAAATTCAGTTGAGTCATTTGGTTTATTAGTGCTTATACAATTCTCTCTCTCTCTCTCTCCAACGCCACTTTTCTTCCTGATTCGCATGTCATTATCAAGCGATGACTGCAGAGGGGCTGAATTCGAGTGATTGTAGTTTGTTGTTTAAGATTAAGCTGGCCTTGTGCCAGCACGGGCTCTTGCTCGTAGAGCAGCCCGTATGAAATTTCGTTTGTTGTTTTTGATTTAGCTGACCTTGTGTCAGCACGGGCTCTTGCTCACAGAGCAGCCCGTAAGAAATCGAAATTTCGAGTGGCGAGTCCTTCTTATATCGCGATGTTGCGGGCTCTCGAGTACGTTCTAGAGAAACTCCCTGGCAGGTTGAGTTTTCATTGGTTCCTGGGAGGGTGACTCATATGGCGAGCATTTACGAGTCTTGCAGACCTACTCAGGCGGGGGATATCACTGGGAGCCTCTTGATTGGCTTCTACCTGAGTGACGTCACCGCTGGTATTGTTCTCAAAATGTGTATCACGTCCGACGTTTGTTTCATGAGCGCTGGTACTTTCATTGGGGGGGGGGGGGGGGGGGGGGGGGGGGGGGGGGGGGGGGGGGGGGGGGGGGGGGGGGGGGGGGGGGGGGGGGGGGGGGGGGGGGGGGGGGGGGGGGGGGGGGGGGTGGGGGGGGGGGGGGGGGGGGGGGGGGGGGGGGGGGGGGGGGGGGGGGTGGGGGGGGGGGGGGGGGGGGGGGGGGGGGGGGGGGGGGGGGGGGGGGGGGGGGGGGGGGGGGGGGGGGGGGGGGGGGGGGCGTGGTCCTCACACACATCGTATCAGGAACGCTTCTTGAGTGGTATTAAGGGGAGACTTTTGCTCAAGGATGAGCAGCGCTTCTAGGAGGCGCAGACGTCGTGGTCAAGGACTCTCTCGGTGATTTTGACAATCCTGATGATATCGTCTCTCGTGATGTCTTGCCGGTGTGGCAGGAGATCCTTTTAGACAGGCAACATCGTCGTCATGCCGATGTAAATCCCAGGGCATCCTTGGGCGGGCATACATATCGGTAGACAATGTTGGACTGCTTTAGGGGGTCTCCTATGGGCGGGGAGGGGTTGTTCTTCATCATAGGGTACTTGATATGCCGATTCTTATAGTAAATAATAAGGGACATTCTCTTCCCTTCCTCCATAGGGTAGATATGTTCCTCTATTATTTTCTTCATGGCAGCTTGGTCCTCCTTGTATTGGTGGTGCATGAAGGCTTTGTAAAAAAAATTTATATCCTCTTGGGGTGGAATGTTCTTTCTCGCTTCCTCCGTCATGTACCACTTGTCAAGGCCCGGCTCGTGTTTCTCGGTTTATGAGTTTATTTGAGTACCCATTATTAATTAGCATCTGTGATACTCAGTTGAGTTCGAGGTGCGTGTCCTGCCACGTCGAACAGTGCGAGAGGGCCCTCCTGATGAAGGTCCTGACGGTGGTGGTGTTGAACTGCGCAGTACACTCGCTATCTCCATTTAGACAAAGTCCAAGGTTCGTAGCTTCTGGTTCGTCTTCGTGACAAGGACGTCAAGGAAGGGGAGCCGATCGTTGCTGCTGTACTCGACGGTGAAGTTGAGTGCTCTGTGATGCATGAACTGCTGTCGAAGGGCTTCTACCTCATCCTCGGAGTCGGCTTGCACGAAGATGTCATCGATGTAGTGTCTATATGTGCGGGGCCATCTATATTGCGAGAAGACCCTTTCTTCCACTTCTCCCATGTAGAAGTTAGCGAAGAGTACTCCTAAGGGAGACCCCATCGCTACTCCGTCCTTTTGGCGGTACATCTGTCCTCGGTGGATGGTGAAAGGGGCTCTCTTCGTACAAATATCCAGCAGGGTTCTTAACGAGTCTTCTGGGATGTTCGGGGGTCTCATTTCGGGATTCCTATATACTAGCTCCATGATGATCCCTATCGTCTCGTCGACTGGGACGTTGGTGAATGGGGACTCAACATCTAAGGAGAAACACGAGCCGCCCTTGACAAGTGGTACATGACGGAGGAAGAGAGAAGGAACATTCCACCCCCAGGAGGATATAAAACTATTTTACAAAGCCTTCATGCACCACCAATACAAGGAGGATGAAGCTGCTATGAAGAAAATAATAGAGGAACATGTCTGCCCTATGGAGGAAGGGAAGAGAATGCCCCTTATTATTTACTATAAGAATTAGCGTAGCAAGGACCCCATGATGAAGAACAACCCCTCCCCGCCCATAGGAGACCCCCTAAAGCAGTCCAACGTTGTCTACCGATACGTATGCCCCGCCCAAGGATGCCCGTGAATTTACATCGGCATGACGACGATGCGCCTGCCTAAAAGGATCTCCTGCCACGCCCAGGAAGGCGCCATTAGGCAGCACGCCCTTGCAGTACACCGGCAAGACATCACAAGAGACGACATCATTAGGAATGTCAAAATCATCGGGAGAGCCCCTGACCCACGACGTCTTTGCCTCCTAGAAGTGCAGCTCATCCTTGAGCAAAAGTCTCCCCTTAATACCACTCAAGAGCGTTCCTGATAGCGATGTGTGTGAGGAATACCACGCCCCTCCCCCCTAACGAAAGTACCAGCGCGCATGAAACAAACACCGGACGTGAAACACATTATGAGAACAATACCAGCGGTGACGTCACTCAGGTAGAAGCCAATCAAGAGGCTCCCAGTGATATCCTTCGCCTGAGAAGGTCTGCAAGACTCTTAAACGCTCGCCGTATGAGTCACCTTCCCAGGAACCAATGAAAATTCAACCTGCCGGAGGGGTTCTCTAGACCGTACTCGAGAGCCCGCAACATCGCGATATAAGAAGGACTCGCCACTCGAATTCATTACGGGCTGCTCTGTGAGCAAGAGCCCGTGCTGACACAAGGTCAGCTTAATCAAAAACAACAACACTCGAATTCAGTCCTTCAGCAGTCATCGTTGGAGAGAGAGAGAGAGAGAGAGAGAGAGAGAGAGAGAGAATTGTATAAGTAATAATAAACCAAATGACTAAACCAAATTTTACCATGCCCTTTGGTGCGTGCTCGTTAGTCTAAGTAAAACAACAAGAAAGCTGTCATCAAAAAAATAGAGAAGACTCTCTACAAGATTAATAGTGCTGAAGCAGCAATCATTTTTAACAAAACATGTCTACGAGAGGGTCCCCTTCCGAAATAATAATAATAATAATATAAGTGGTTTCTTTAGCCAGTTTATGAATGCTATTCACGTCCTGGTATTTAGTGTAATCCCCAAAACACCGATAACTCCATTCTTCAATGTCGTTACCCGTCACCATTCATTTTAGGACTATATGACTCCCATTAAGCCATTTTTTAAACAATACTCCAAATTTTCTTATTTGATATATCTGAATTCTCCTCCATATTTGTAAAAATATTCTTTTTGAATTTGGGGTCTTTTGATGATATAAGGAAGAATTGCATATGTAAAGTTTAGAAATTATAGTGCATCCAAGTAGGTCTGCTCAACATATATAATATTAAATTCTTTTATTCTAAACACAACATATAACACAACATATAAAATATCTGTAATGATCAAATCCGTGTGGATCATTCTTGTTTGTCTACCCCCGGAGGGGGCGGGGTAGGTGGGGGATCGGGAGGGCAGGGGAGACATGACCGCGTGTGCCATCAACCTCGTATAGAAATACTTATTACAAGAGAAGCGAAATCTTACTGGAAACAGGCTTATTTCTGGCGGCCCAGCCTTAACGCTATTCAAATGCTATGATCTCCAAAAAGTATTGAAGCTAAAAGAAAAGTCCTTTCGGCAGATAAAACCTTCTGTCCTTAAATTTCATCCCATATAAGATTTATATTAATTTTAATTTTAAAATATCATAAATTCACATTTCAATTTAAATGCTAATATCTCCAAAAGTGTTGAAGCTAAAAGAAAAACTCTTTCGGCAGATAAAACCTTACACCTCTAAATTTCATCCCATACAAGATTTATTT
This sequence comes from Macrobrachium nipponense, assembly GCF_015104395.2. Taxonomy (NCBI): domain Eukaryota; kingdom Metazoa; phylum Arthropoda; class Malacostraca; order Decapoda; family Palaemonidae; genus Macrobrachium; species Macrobrachium nipponense. Next base: position 9,230,487 of record NC_087203.1, read on the forward strand.
TCAAAATGTCATTCATTCACATTTAAATTATATTTTCATTTTTGCATTATAATTTTCCCCACAGCTCGGCCCTAATGTTTTTCAAATGCTAATATCTCCAAATGTTTGGACGATAAAAAAAAATCCTTTCGGCAGGTAAAACCTTATATCATTAAATTTCATCCAATATAAGATTTATTTTTGAAATATCATAGATTCAAGTCTACATTTTAATTACTGCATTATAATTTTCACCACGGCCCGGCCTTAACGCTATTCAAATGCTAATATCTCCAAAAGTATTGGAGATAACAGAAAACTTCTCTTGGCAGGTGAAACCTTACATCTTAAAATTTCATCCCATATTATCTATTTTTAAAATATCAGTCTTACTGGAAACGGGCTCATTTCTGACGGCCCGGCACGACCTGGTCCTAATGTCATTCAAACGCCAATATATCCAAAAGTATCGAAGTAAAAGAAAAATTCTTACGGCCTTACATCTTTTAGTTTCATCCCATATACGATTTATTTAAGACATTTGGAATGCAACTAACGATAATACTGATGTAGCAGAGAGTTCAGAGATACCTAGTTAACCTTTAGATGGTTTAACTTCAATTAAAGCTTGCGAGTTATCGCCTTTAGGGCGTCCTACTGGTCCTGATCTATCTGTTTTGATACTGATGTACCACAATCGTTTTCATCTAGAAGTTTATAGATGAAATTGCTCGCAAGTAAATTATCTTTAACACTCGCAAAGTGGCAGTGCTTATTAACAAACTTTAAAATTTCAACATTCTCTATCATTGCGTTCGTGAGCAATCTTACATTCTTTTCTTTTCCTTTATTTGAGAATATTCCAAATACATAATTTTGCCACTCTTATTTCCTCTGTTTATGATGTATGAATTGCAATTTATCGACAAGCATATCTCTTCCACGTTCACTTTTTATCACACGACCCACTATGGGTGTTAGCTTGAACCGGTTTATATATATATATATGTATATATATAATATATATATATATATATATATATATATATATATATATATATATATGTATATATATATATATATAGATATATATATATATATATATATACATATATATATATATATATATATATATATATATATATATATATATATATATATATGTATATATACACTAGTTTCTCGTTTAAGAATCATCAGTGATAAATAGATGTAAACGGTTTTTTTAAAAGTTATTTTCATATTTTAAAAAGCAGTTTCCAGTTTACGAAACATCAATGCCAAATGGTGTTAAATGGCTGTAGAAGGCAATTCCATATTTTAAATAAAATTAGTTTCGTTCCTTAATACGGTAATATCATTCAAATAAATCTTTACTAAGAATTGATTTCTATGTATTGTATTATTTTTATATAATTCTTTAATTTCATTTATGTGAGCTGTGGAGTGTTCCCAGTGGCAATTCTCCCACATGGGCAATGATTCGTGTGGCAATCTTCCCAGTGACAATTTCCTTGTGGCAATTCTCCGTACACGGTGTCAGTCATATGCGAAGCAAACTCTGATTAATGCCTACTCTCTCATGGATTTGTATTGATTTTCTTTGATAATTAGGGTAGGTTCTGGCAGCCACTATCATTTGGTACTATATCTTATTCTACTTACATCAGGACTAGGTTATTATGAACTAGGAAATCTTTTACATTGTTACTGCTGTCACTATAGCAACTGATGAGATCTGTTTTCTCATTTTTCTTTTAGAAAAAGCTTATTTACAATGCATTATTTTGAGTTAAGTTTTTAACTGCTATTTGCTTGTTTCAGCTAGTGCTGACAAATCTGCCCCTCTCCCTCTTTATAAAACTGTTCCTAAAGGACGGGTTTTCTGAAGTTCCATTTCCATTTTCTTTTCAAAGGCGCCATTCATAGTCCCTCTTACCTTGTTCATTGTTATGCCGATGATTCAGATCTTCATAAAATATCTCCATAAACATCTTAGCCGTATGTACAAATTTACATGTACTCTTGCTTAATATTGTGTGATGCCATTAATGCGTATATGATCTGGAAAAATTAAATATAAAAAGTAGATTTTTCTCTTATATCTCATTTCTCCTTTGAGCAGATTTTTTTTTTTTTATTTGTAAGGGGCATATCTATGCTTAAATGAGGTTTCCTTTTCATATTTATACAGACAATCTATACAAACCTTCCATTCAAAAGGATTTGAATGTAACAATTACTTTCTAAATTAGCGACCCAGTATTTGCTTCTTATTTGCGTTCATTGTTTGTCTTAGAGATATTTGGGAACTGCAGTTGAGACTTTCTTGTATGTATGCAGCATTAACTTCCTTAGTAACTGAAACCTTCTTTTACCTTAGCAGCAATTAGGAAAACTGTAGTTCCCAAATATCTCTAAGAAATAATCTGCATACACACATGAATGTGTCAATGACCAATGAAGTAGTTGTTGCATGCAAACAAGTATGTCTCAATGAGTGAAGAGGTCGTAACGTGCATGCAGCAACGACTTCTTCAGTCGTTGAGACATTCTTGTTTGCATACAGCAACTACTTCCTTGGTCGTTGACACATTCTTGTGTGCATGCAATGTTACTTCCTCAATTGTTGAGATATCTTGCGCACTTCTAGTAACTACTTCCTCGGTCACTGGTATATTATTTTGTGCAAGTAGTGAGCAATTCCTTAGTCCCTGAGGCCTTTAACTCAAAAAGAATCTATCTCCGTCGTCTGCTGGGATATTCTTACGATCACACATCAAATACGTTTTCAGCTGTTGAAATATTTTCGTCACTTAAGAGTTTCTTGTATGCATGCAGAAACTAATGCTTCAGGTACTGAGACATTCCTGCATGTGAACAGCAGCAACTCTCCCCAGTTATTCTTGCGTGAATGCAGGATCTTTGATTAACAACAGTAAATTCTATGCGAAAAAATGTTTCAAACTTTATAGCCTGTTCAGTATTTGTACATAAGGCTTATAAGTCCAGATACTGCAGGTGTTGAGGGTACTTTTTACAGTTTGCCAAGGGGCCAAGAGCACGACTACTTTCCCAGTTATTGAGACGTTCGTGAGATCTACGCAAACGGTATCTCCTTCCTCGACTTCTTCCTCCCGGCCACCGAGATTTTTTTCTGTGATTATAGCAGCAACCTCCTTGGTCATTGAGACGCTATCATGTGTATGCTGCAACTACTTTCTTAGTCACTGAGCTTTGGTGTTTTGAGTAATTACCTCTTCAGTGGTTGAGACCTGCTTTTATGCATCGTGTGTCCATGCAGCAACAAATATCTCGGTTGCTGAGATATATTTCTGTGTACAGCAACAACTCCTTTGGTTGTCGAGGCACTGTTGTTGTGCATACAACAATCGCTTTCTAGATCGATGATATTATCATGTACATTCAGCAGCTTTTTGGTCGTCGACACATTCTTGTACTTATACAGCGACTAACTATGCCGGTTGCTGAGACATTCTAATTTGTACTGAGCAACTACTTTGGTTGCTGAGATATTTGTGTTGACCTGTAGCTGATACTTCACTAGATGAAACATTGTCGTGTGCATATGCAGCAACTACTTCCGTGGCTGCTTTTAATGATATCTGTTTATTACAGGAAATGTGCTTATCGTCATTAACATGCCTCTTGGAATAGGCTTTTATCAGACGAATTTATAAAGTAAAGAATTTCCATTTATTGATCATTCTTGAATAATAATAATAATAATAATAATAATAATAAATAATAATAATAATAATAATAATAATAATAATATAGAAAACCTGAAACAGTTAGTTATGAAAACCCAATAAAATATTTTCCCGGTAAATGCATTCGCATTAATGAAAGTATGTCAAAATACACATATGGCCTGGTTTAACTGCTTTATCTGTACTTGTATGTGTCCCACGTATCAAATATGAGAGAGATATCATCAGCCACTGAGAGCCTTATCAGCCCGAACCCAAACACTAGCTGTGGCGTAATTTGTCATAGCAGCATCTGACAGCAGCCAAATAGGCAAATGACCTTTTGCGAAGCACTACTATGAGCAAAACCCTAATTGTACATCGAGAACGGCTATTAGTGACGGGACTCTATTGTCGCGCGAATTGTGCGTGAAAGGAAAATTCCGGTTTCATGACCGTGGCAAACGAAATACACTTCTCCAAACGATGGCAACATCGGCAGCGAGTTTCAAATGGAAAAATGAATGGGGAGTCTTCATTAATATTCATGGGGTAATGACAACTGTGTACTGTTAAAAGATGTCCTCACTGTAAGTGTGATTATCTGTTGCCGAGAATTTCGTATAGATATTGCATTTTTATTTTGTTTTTACAATAATCTTTGAGATGTTGCCTAAGTACAGATGCAAAATAAGCGTAGCGCAGCAACAGTTTTAAGAATGCTCGCATAGTCTATTGTGTTTTCTCTGTATTACTGTTCTTTTCACTTCATTAATGAATTAAAATCACCTTCATCCAACCCTATTTACACAAGAGACTAACAAGTCGTTTCAGCAGAAGACTATTGAAGAAGAATAAAAAAAAAAACTATATAAATTAGTAACAGACAGGAATCATACACAGGTTTTTCCAGTCTACGTCTTTCAGTTACCTTGTGATCACATAAAGATGAATAAAAATCCTTTTTATATGATTCTATTTAGCTTGCTTTTTTGTCTGTTTGTTTGTTTGTCTTGGTCAAATCTTGTAGCAAAATTTTCGGTCTGTTCCCTTAGTCCGATGGGCTTGAAATTTTGTGCTGTTACTCAATCCCGGTGACAATACAACCTTACATGATCAGTAGGTCAACAGTGACCTCTAGTGACACTACAGTGACCTCTCCCAGTATCTAAGGATTTATATAAAACTATTTGGATTGTTCACAACTTCTTTGACTTAGTAAATAACGCTACGGATTATTCAAGCCTTCTTTGGCTCGACAGAATGTAAAATTTGGTAGCTACAATCATGAATCGGTTACAATTTCTGTCACAATTACAAAGTATAAAATAAAAATATAAAAAGAAAATTTTTAAACACACTTTTATTGAAATGCACCAAAAAAGATTTTTTTTTTACATCAGGATTTTCTTGCAATTAATCATGGCTAAGAAAATAAAAGCATAGGCAACAACAAGAAAAGAAATATTTTTTTTTATCCCTTGTAGCATTCCCTTCCATTTTGGCTCCCACGTTTTTATTTTTGTAGACATGATTAATTGTATGAAAATCTTGGTGCGTCTCAAAAAATTATTTTACGCTTTTTAGTACAATTTAATAAAATTGTTTTTACAAATTTTTTTATATGTATCTATTTTAATTTTTCACGCAAGGTTACATTTTATCATCATTGAAGGCCTTTGCACTCTAATTTTATTGTACAAGAAGTCCTACTCAACACTTCTACCTCATTCTCCAAAGTCTGTCTCTTACATTCACACTTCTCTTTCATAGAGGAAACTTAGTAACCCTATTACACATTCCAGTTATTCACTTATTCTGCGTTAGCGCGCTTTTCCCTCTAAAATAATTGTATGCGCATTTACTCTGAAATACATGTACAGATCAATCTCTTCCATTCTTTACCATTCATATTGGACCCTACTACTGTTCCGTCATCTTGGCATTTATTTACTTTCCTAACATTTACCCTTCCTAACATTCTCCATCAACAGTAGTCTCTTAAACCCTTGAACAGTAACGTCAGTGACACTATCATATACAAACATTTGCCACTCCATACACCATTCATAACTGCATTCATTTCGCAGTCTTCACAGTTCTGCAACCGCGTTGACTAGCCTATCACAGCATATTCATCCTTATATGTCTATTAATTATTATTATATATATAATATAGATAATATATTATATAATTATATATGTATTATATATATTATATATCTATATATATATATGTATATATATATAATATATAATATATATACATATACATATACATATACATATACATACATATTTGTGTGTGTGTGTGTGTGTAGCATGGAAGCGTTTCCGGCGATTTAACAATGGACTACTTATATATAAATCAATTATTAGAGCACTAATCAAGACCGGTAAAGTAACAACACATTTCAAATAATAAAACAGCATTACCTTCAAAAGAGTGACCTACCTGGACGGTGGTTTGAATAAAGCTACGGAAGCGGAGAAAAGGGAAGAAAAAGGCAAACTGAACTATCATGCAATAAACAGATAAGTGGCTGTTTAGGGTGTTTAATGATTGAACTGGTCATTTTATTCCATTAGGTTCTAAAGTAGTCACATCGCTCTGTTTTAGTGATTTACCCATCATTCGAAAACCTTATTTATATGTTTTACATATTTTGCTATTTGTATCCACATCTGTAACACGCACATTATATATGTATATATATATATATATATATATATATATATATATATATATATATATATATATATATATACATATATATATATATATATATATATATATATATATATATATATATATATATATATATACATATATATATATATATATATATATATATATATATATATATATTATATATATATATATATATATATATATATATATATATGTATATATATATATATATATATATATATATATATATATATATATATATATATATATATATATATATATATATATATATATATATATATATATATATATATATATATATATATATATATCATTCGAGCTACAAATGTCCTTTAATATCTAATTCGCTCTACCTCGGAATTGATATATTTTCATATATGTACCGAGGGGGAATTTTTTAGTTGATAATAATTTCGTACCCCCATGGGATCGAACCACCGTCCAGTTGGACGGGGAACGAAATCAGGATCGGACACTGTCCGATCCTGATTTCGTTCCCCGTCCAACTGGACGGTAGTTCGATCCCATGGGGTACGAAATTATTATCAACTAATAAATTCCCCCTCGGTACATATATGAAAATATATCAATTCGAGGTAGAGCGAATTAGATATTAAAGGACATTTGTAGCTCGAATGATTTATATGAATCACGGTGATGTGATAAATATTCATATATAGATATATATATATATATATATATATATATATATATATATATATATATATATATATATATATATATATATATATATGTATAGTACATACATATATATATATATATATATATATTATATATATATATATATATATATATATATATATATATATATATATTAAAATGAGGAGGAAGACATTACGACTTTTTCGTAATGTCTTCATTACATTTTCGAGGGTTGTACAAAATAGACAACATAAATTGCAAGACGGCTATGAATTTAAAATCTAAAATTGTAAGTTGCACAATGATAAAAAATTTAAAATATCAAAAGGAACAACTAAAAGGACAACTTAAAAAACACACAAAACGTAAATTAACCAGTAAATAAATGGTTAAAACAAGTAAAAAAAAAAAAAATTTATTCATGAATTAAGCAAAGCTGGACCAACCTATTCAGCAGCATTGTCAAGACTGGAGAGAAAAAATAGACTAAGAGAGTTGCAGTGTGCCAGCAGAGGTTTGGCTGTTCAACAAGGGGACAAGTCGTTTGATCATTAACGATTCTAAAATTGTCAAATGTTTGCATAATCGGGAGATCCAATCATCTGAAACTTGAAGGAATCATTGAGAATGATTTCCATTTTCGTAATATAATCTATTTTATGTACTCCCTGGAGGAGCACTTCTTGGATGATTGTCCCTTAGCCTGCCGCCCCCTTTTCTATGTAAGGTATGTTGATATTACCTTTGCCCTTTTTAGACGTAATTACGATGCTGATTCCTTTCTTGATTTTATAAATGTACAACATTCCAACGTTAATTTTACCCTGGAAGATGAAAATTAAAATCAGTTTTCTTTTGTAGACGTCCTTGTTTTAAGACAAAATAATATTTTTAACACCGCGATTTTTAAGAAAAGAACGTTTACGGGCTTAGGGTCAAATTTTTTACAGTTTCTGTATTTATAACTTTAAAATTAATTCTGTTTTTACTTTCCTCAACAGGGCTTTAACAATAACTTCTGATTGGTTTCTGTTCCAAGATGAGATCGTCTTTTTATGGAAATATTTTAAAGAAAACTGCTTCCCATCTGAACCGGTCTCTAAGACACTTCGCTTGCTTCTAGACAAGTACTTCTCCCTCAAAACTGCAAATTGTAATGTTCCTAAACTGAATTTTTACGCTAAGTTCCTGTTTTCATTGCATGATACTTTTAGAAAAACCTTTTCACATCTTATCCAAAATAAGTTCGAAGCTATTAAGGTTCATTTGATACCCATTAAAAATGTTACCATTGGGTAATTATTCAAGTTTTGTATGTCCTCCCGGTCTGTGTATAGCTATAATTGTCCTAAATGTAATTTAGGAACTTTTATTGGATCCACCAGGAGGCTTCTGAAGATACGCATCGAATCTCATCGTGGAGTAAGCTATAGGACAGGCAGCAAAACTGCAAAGCCAGAGTTTTCTAATATTAGAAATCACTCTAAAATACGTAAAACCTCTATTGAAAATAAGGACTTTTCAGTTGTAGGGCGACCTTCCAACAGCCATGATTTGACAATTTTAATATCGTTAATGATCAAACAACTCGTCTCCTTGTTAAGCAGCCAAACCTCTGCTGGCACACTGCATCTCTCTTAGTTTCTGATTTTTCTCTCCAGTCTTGACATTGCCGCTGAATAGATTGGTCCATCATTGCTTGAAATTTTTTTTTTACTTATTTTGATCATTTTTTTGTCCTGTTTATTTTACATTTTGTGTTTTTTAAGTTGTCATTTTAGTTGTTCCTTTTGATATTTTAAATTTGTAATCATTGTGCAACTTCCATTTTTAAATTTTTTGTACAGCCCTCAAAAATGTAATGAAGACATTGCGAAACGTCAGGAATAAATTGACCCCATTTAGCAAGTCTTTATGTCGTCCTCCCCATTGATGTATATCCGGCTGTGGCCACCGCTGTTTGGATATATATATATATATATATATATATATATATATATATATATATATATATATATATATATATATATATAATAACTTTATGCTCGAGTCTATCTTACGAAGGCATCTGCTTGATATTCACTTTTGAAGAGGGAGAACATCATGAACATACCTGGACTAATGAAAAACAATGGGGTGAGACCTTAATAGGCATAAAGACTCTACCCTCTTATTTTTTATTCCAGGTATGTTGACGATGTATTCGTCCGCTTCAAAAGTGAATATGAAGCGGAGCTCTTCGTAAAATATGCTAATACAATTCACTCGGGCATAAAGGTTACTATCGAAAAAGAGGTGAACGGCCGTCTGCCATTTATGGACTTTCTGGTTTTCAGACAAAAACGACAGTTTTTCTTCCACAATTATTAGGAAGAAAACTTTTACAGGACCTGTTACCAACTTTTATGGGTCATGTTTTCCTAATTTGAATTCCAATTTTATTTATACCCTTCTCCACAATGAGCTCGGCATTATGTCGAACTGGGGCCTCTTTCATGATGAAATTATATTCTTAATTTACTCTTTTGATAATAACTGTTTTCCTGCTAAGCATACAGGAAATTATATCTACTAGCTCACCAACCCAGCGCTGCCTGGGGTAACTGAATGACAACCGATAAATTCACTCTCTCTCTCTCTCTCTCTCTCTCTCTCTCTCTCTCTCTCTCTCTCACCTTCTCTGTTTCTTTCCCTCCCAACACCCCCTATACTCTCCCTCTCTCACTTCCTCTCCCTCTCAATCTCTCTCTGTCACACCCTGCCCAATCCCGGCCCCCCTTGTGTGCCATTGATGTCTTACCCCTACAGTATTCGATAGTAAGTCATATTT
>NC_087203.1:9245384-9247884 GCF_015104395.2 Macrobrachium nipponense
GCTGCTTCAGGAAGCTATTGCAAAAACTTACCGTTCCTTGCGTTAAGTCTCTCTCTCGATGAATATACAAGGAGATGGTTATTGGAATTAGGGGTCGTTCTCATAGTCCCATTTAGACCTTGCCGTGTGTCTGCCATGAGAGAGAAATGACAGATGCTGTTAAATACAAAGAATGGTGGTCTGGTCAGTTTCTGTGTAATTCATACCCATGCCTTCCCAACCATCTTTTTCTACTTTCAAAATACCAAAATACAAATTTTAACTATGTAATTGTACAGAGAGACATTTTACCTTTTCTGAAAAATATATTGCGTTTTTCTTTTTTTGGTAGGAACACATACAACGCACGAACGTGTCTTTTTTTTTTTTACATTTATTTAACATTTCATAACCTGGAAAATTTTAGATTACACTATAAGGCATAAGGCAGGATGTTATCTTAACTGACTCCACGAATCTGGTCTTTAAACTGTATCTCATGTTTTTTTATCTCTAGCATCATAGCTTGGAAAATCAGTAGAATTGTGTTAGTTTTCCAAGTATGTATAAATATATAATGTATATAATATATATAATATATATAATATATATATATATAAATGTATATATATCTATATATATATAAAAAATTATATGTATTATTGTGATAGATATATATATATATATATATATATATATATATATATATATATATATATATATATATATATATATATGTATATATATATATATATATATATATATATATATATATATATATATATATATCTATCATATATATATATCATATATATATATATATATATATATATAATATATATATCATATTATATATATATATATATATATATATAGTGAGAGAGAGAGAGAAACGAGAGAGAGAGAGAGAGAGATGAGAGAGAGAAAAGAAGTGTCGTATCATAAAGATATTGCTTTATTTCTTTCATTTTTGTGTGGAAAGAACTTTCAGTTTTAAGTGAATAAACATAAATATAATTTTCGTCCACACGAACAACGAAAACTTTCGCTTATTTAATAGTGCCTTGATGAGTCATGACCCTTCTCATGGCAAAATGAGTAATTTCTGAGCTATCATTGTAATTAAAAATAAATAAAAAAGTTATTCACATGGAAAGAGCACTGAAAACTTTGAATCATTGCTCATTTCAAGTAATGGCTATCAGGAGGCTAATGGATTCCTAGTAATTAACCCCCTGCCTCCAATTCAAATCCGGATTTATTCACTTTATTTTCCTGTCAACTTACAAAGCAAGTGCTTCACCTGAGAAGAGAGATCGACATGTGCTTATTATGTTTGATACCTTATTGATATTCACTATAATGAATTCCTTTTTTAAACTTGGAAAAAAGGTGAATTGTAGAATACTCGTAAATGCCTTGCAAGATTAGTGATTAAAAAACTTGGAAATAAAAGATAATAAAACGAATATTTTACAACAATAATTGTTACCATCATATAAAAACAAACCAAACTGAGTCTCTGCTTATACTTGAACAAAAATCATTGCTTGACACACGACTGCCACCCCAAGATATATAAACACAGAAAATAACAACAAGAAAGCTGTTACTGGCGCAAGCCACGATGTACCTGATCTAGATCTGGAGGAATGCTCGTCTCTGGGCGGGTATCGACGATCCATTTCGGGAGAGCCTTCATAGCTCAAGTTGCGTCTTGGCCACCGCAGACAAACACAATGCAGGACAAATTCACGAAAGTACGATCTAAATCTGCAATATAAAATGGATCGGGGAGCTGATAAGTAAGTAAATAAGGCGATACAGAATGTGGTAAATGAAACGTGATGCAATGAAATAATGAGTAGGTATTTTTTAACATAAATCCCAAATTCGAGAAGCGGTTTATTTCACGATAGTTTATAGGTTTGGTTATTTTCTGGCCAGTTCTGTAGCTCAGAGGATAACCAAACCTGAATTTTCTAATATAAGAGATCATGCAGTTTACTGCAAAAATTGAAATAGTTTTTCCTTATACAACTTTCGTTAAAAGCAGTTGCCTTAGTGACATCAATTACATAGACGTTCATAACAAGAAGCCATCTCTACAAGAGCTGATAGAAGGCACCCAGGTCGTACAAAGAAAGGATAACTATGGTCGTCGCTTAATAGCCGAAGTGGGAGGCATGGCTATCCAGAAACCAACCCTGAATATACAACAAGAGTCGGATCATAAACTCCCCTCCAGCAAGAGAAGGAATGTGTGAGCCAACAGGGACCAGACAGCACAACCCCATCCAAGGTCTATAGAGTATTGGCTATACTCTCTAGACCTTGCTCCGAACCACCGAGCACATCGCACCCCTTAGGGGACACACACGAGAGCGCCCAGCAAAGGCCAATTAACATGTATGCTCAAACCGCTGATGCCCCGCCCAACACGAACCTCCAGCCCTTTATCAATGTGGAACATTTGGACACACACATACGCTCAAATTTAATATTACACATTTATGTATGA
>NC_087203.1:9257884-9275384 GCF_015104395.2 Macrobrachium nipponense
TATCTGGTTCTTAGGGCCTGATCTTGTGCCGCTGTTATCATTCCTTCAGTTTCCTTCTTTAGCTCTCCCCTCTGTAGCCATTGCCATGTGTCATCGCTGGCTAGTTCTTTAGTCTGTCTCATGTATTGTCCGTGCATTGGTTTGTTGTGCCAGTCCTCTGTTCTGTTTGTCTTTCTCCTGTCTCTGTATATTTCTGGGTCTTCGTCTACTTTTATTAGTCCTTCTTCCCATGCACTCTTTAGCCACTCGTCTTCACTGGTTTTCAGATATTGCCCCAGTGCTCTCGATGTTGATGCAGTCCTCTATACTTAGTAGTCCTCTCCCTCCTTCCTTTCGTGTTATGTATAGTCTGTCTGTATTTGCTCTTGGGTGTAGTGCTTTGTTTATTGTCATATGTTTCCTGGTTTTCTGATCTATGCTGTGGAGTTCCGCCTTCGTCCATTCCACTATTCCTGCGCTGTATCTGATTACTGGCACTACCCATGTGTTTATGGCTTTTATCATATTTCCGGCGTTGAGTTTTGACTTGAGTATCGCCTTGAGTCTCTGCATATATTTTTTCCTGATCGTGTCTTTCATCTCTTGGTGTTTTATATCCCCTCCTTCCATTATTCCCAGGTATTTGTATCCAGTCTCATCTATGTGTTTGATGTTGCTCCCATCTGGTAGCTTTATCCCTTCAGTTCTTGTTACTTTGCCCTTTTGTATGTTGACTAAGGCGCATTTTTCTATTCCAAACTCCATCCTGATGTCCCCAGATACAATCCTTACAGTCTGGATTAGGGTATCTATTTCCTTGATGCTCTTACCTTACAGCTTGATGTCGTCCATGAACATCAGATGGTTAATTCTGTTGCCTCTTTTCTTGAGTTGGTACCCGGCATCCATCTTCTGTAGTACTTTTGTCATGGGAATCATGGCTACTACGAAGAGTAGTGGGTACAGTGAGTCGCCCTGGAAGATCCCTCTCCTGATATTAACCTCTGCTAGTCTTATTCCAGAGCTTGTAAGTATTGTATTCCAGTTGCGCATTGTATTTTTGAGGAAGCTGATGGTGTTTTCCTCTGCCCCATATATTTTCAGGCATTCTATTAGCCATGTGTGTGGTATCATGTCGAAGGCTTTCTTATAGTCTATCCATGCCATGCTTTGATTGGTTTTCCTTCTCCTACTGTTCTTCATTACCATTTTGTCTATCAGGAGCTGGTCTTATGTGCCCCTACACTTCCTTCTGCAGCCTTTCTGTTGGTGGGGGATGGTGTTTGTCTCTTCTAGGTAGTTGTATAGCCTTTCACTGATGATACCTGTTAGTAACTTCCACATTATTGGTAGGCAGGCGATAGGCCTGTAGTTACTGGCTATATTTCCCTTACTCTTGTCTTTTTGTGCTAAGGATGTCCATCCTGTGGTCATCCATTTGGGTGCATGGTGATTTGAGATACAATGCTGGAGTTGTTCTGCTATTCGTGGGTGTAGGGCCTTGAAGTTTTTGAGCCAGTATCCATGGACTTCATCGGGACCTGGGGCTATCCAGTTTGGCATTTTCTTTAGTTGGTGCCTGACTGTGTCAGTCGTGATCTCTGTGAATCTTTGCTTTATTTTCCTTGTTTCTTCAGCCTAGACTTCCTGGAGCCATGTTGCATGTTCGTTGTGTGATACGGGATTGCTCCATATGTTTTCCCAGAGTCTCTTACTTGGTTCGACTTCAGGAATTTCTTGGTGGTTGTCTTCCCCTCTTAGTTGGCTGTATAGTCTTATTATTATCATTTTTTTTTTTTTTTTTTTTTTTTTTTTTTGCTCTATCACAGTCCTCCAATTCGACTGGGTGGTATTTATAGTGTGGGGTTCCGGGTTGCATCCTGCCTCCTTAGGAGTCCATCACTCTTCTTGCTATGTGTGCCGTTTCTAGGATGACACTCTTCTGCATGAGTCCTGGAGCTACTTCAGCCTCTAGTTTTTCTAGATTCCTTTTCAGGGATCTTGGGATCGTGATCGTGCCTAGTGCTCCTATGATTATGGGTACGATTTCCACTGGCATATCCCATATCCTTCTTATTTCTATTTTCAGATCTTGATACTTATCCATTTTTTCCCTCTCTTTCTCTTCAACTCTGGTGTCCCATGGTATTGCGACATCAATGAGTGATACTTTCTTCTTGACTTTGTCAATCAACGTCACGTTCTGGTCTGTTTGCACGTATCACCCTATCCGTTCTGATACCATAGTCCCAGAGGATCTTTGCCTGATCGTTTTCTATCACTCCCTCAGGTTGGTGCTCGTACCACTTATTACTGCAAGGTAGCTGATGTTTCTTGCACAGGCTCCAGTGGAGGGCTTGCCACTGAATCATGCCTCTTTTTGTACTGGTTCTGTGCAAGTGCCGGGCATTCACTTGCTATGTGGTTTATGGTTTCATTTTTCGTATTGCACTTCCTACATATGGGAGAGATGTTATTTCCGTCTATCGTACTTTGAACATATCTGGTTCTTAGGGCTGATCTTGTGCGCTGTTATCATTCCTTCAGTTTCCTTCTTTAGCTCTCCCCTCTGTGGCCATTGCCAATTGTCATCGCTGGCTAGTTCTTTAGTCAGTCTCATGTATTGTCCGTACATTGGTTTGTTGTGCCAGTTCTCTGTTCTTTCTGTCTTCTCCTGTCTCTGTATATTTCTGGGTCTTCGTCTACTTTTATTAGTCCTTCTTCCCATGCACTCTTTAGCCACTCGTCTTCACTGGTTTTTAGATATTGCCCCAGTGCTCTGTTTTCGATGTTAACGCAGTCCTCTATACTTAGTAGTCCTCTCCCTCCTTCCTTTCGTGTTATGTATAGTCTGTCCGTATTTGCTCTTGGGTGTAGTGCTTTGTGAATTGTCATATGTTTCCTGGTTTTCTGATATATGCTGCGGAAGTAAGTTCTGCCTTCGTCCATTCGACTATTCCTGCGCTGTATCTGATTACTGGCACTGCCCATGTGTTTATGGCTTTTATCATATTTCCGGCGTTGAGTTTTGACTTGAGTATCGCCTTGAGTCTCTGCATATATTCTTTCCTGATCGTGTCCTTCATCTCTTGGTGTTTTATATCCCCTCCTTCCATTATTCCCAGGTATTTGTATCCTGTCTCATCTATGTGTTTGATGTTGCTCCCATCTGGTAGCTTTATCATTATTATTATTATTATTATTATTATTATTATTATTATTATTATTATTATTATTATTATTATTATTTTTTTTATTTATTTTTTTTTTTTTTTTTGCTCCATCACAGTCCTCCAATTCGACTGGGTGGTATTTATAGTGTGGGGTTCCGGGTTGGCATCCTGCCTCCTTAGGAGTCCATCACTTTTCTTACTATGTGTGCCGTTTCTAGGATGACACTCTTCTGCATGAGTCCTGGAGCTACTTCAGCCTCTAGTTTTTTCTAGATTCCTTTTCAGGGATCTTGGGATCGTGCCTAGTGCTCCTATGATTATGGGTACGATTTCCACTGGCATATCCCATATCCTTCTTATTTCTATTTTCAGATCTTGATACTTATCCATTTTTTCCCTCTCTTTCTCTTCAACTCTGTGTCCCATGGTATTGCGACATCAATGAGTGATACTTTCTTCTTGACTTTGTCAATCAACGTCACGTCTGGTCTGTCTGCACGTATCACCCTATCCGTTCTGATACCATAGTCCCAGAGGATCTTTGCCTGATCGTTTTCTATCACTCCTTCAGGTTGGTGCTCGTACCACTTATTACTGCAAGGTAGCTGATGTTTCTTGCACAGGCTCCAGTGGAGGGCTTTTGCTACTGAATCATGCCTCTTTTTGTACTGGTTCTGTGCAAGTGCCGGGCATTCACTTGCTATGTGGTTTATGGTTTCATTTTTCGTATTGCACTTCCTACATATGGGAGAGATGTTATTTCCGTCTATCGTTCTTTGAACATACCTGGTTCTTAGGGCCTGATCTTGTGCCGCTGTTATCATTCCTTCAGTTTCCTTCTTTAGCTCTCCCCTCTGTAGCCAATTGCCAATTGTCATTGCTGGCTAGTTCTTTAGTCTGTCTCATGTATTGTCCGTGCATTGGTTTTTTGTGCCAGTCCTCTGTTCTGTCTGTCTTTCTCCTGTCTCTGTATATTTCTGGGTCTTCGTCTACTTTTATCAGTCCTTCTTCCCATGCACTCTTTAGCCACTCGTCTTCACTGGTTTTTAGATATTGCCCCAGTGCTCTGTTCTCGATGTTTATGCAGTCCTCTATACTTAGTAGTCCTCTCCCTCCTTCCTTTCGTGTTATGTATAGTCTGTCCGTATTTGCTCTTGGGTGGTTGAGTGCTTTGTGTATTGTCATATGTTTCCTGGTTTTCTGATCTATGCTGCGGAGTTCTGCCTCCGTCCATTCGACTATTCCTGCGCTGTATCTGATTACTGGCACTGCCCATGTGTTTATGGCTTTTATCATATTTCCGGCGTTGAGTTTTGACTTGAGTATCGCCTTGAGTCTCTCCATATATTCTTTCCTGATCCGATCTGTCTCTTGGTGTTTTATATCCCTCCTTCCATTATTCCCAGGTATTTGTATCCTGTCATCTATGTGTTTGATGTTGCTCCCATCTGGTAGCTTTATCCCTTCAGTTCTCGTTACTTTGCCTTTTTGTATGTTGACTAAGGCGCATTTTTCTATTCCAAACTCCATCCTGATGTCCCCAGATACAATCCTTACAGTCTGGATTAGGGTATCTATTTCCTTGATGCTCTTACCATACAGCTTGATGTCGTCCATGAACATCAGATGGTTAATTCTGTTGCCTCTTTTCTTGAGTTGGTACCCGGCATCCATCTTCTGTAGTACTTTTTGTCATGGAATCATGGCTACTACGAAGAGTAGTGGGGACAGTGAGTCGCCCTGGAAGATCCCTCTCCTGATATTAACCTCTGCTAGTCTTATTCCAGAGCTTGTAAGTTATTGTATTCCAGTTGCTCATTGTATTTTTGATGGAAGCTGGATGGTGTTTTCCTCCTGCCCCCATATTTTGTTTTCAGGCATTCTATTAGGCATGTGTGTGGTATCATGTCGAAGGCTTTCTTATAGTCTATCCATGCCATGCTTAGGTTGGTTTTCCTTTCTCCTACTGTTCTTCATTACCATTTTGTCTATCAGGAGCTGGTGTTTTGTGCCCCTACACATTCCTTCTGCAGCCTTTCTGTTGGTGGGGGATGGTGTTTGTCTCCTCTAGGTAGTTGTATAGCCTTTCACTGATGATACCTGTTAGTAACTTCCACATTATTGGTAGACAGGTGATAGGCCTGTAGTTACTGGCTATATTTCCCTTACTCTTGTCGTTTTGTACTAAGGATGTTCTTCCTGTGGTCATCCATTTGGGTGCTTGGTGATTTGAGATACAATGCTGGAGTTGTTCTGCTATTCGTGGGTGTAGGGCCTTGAAGTTTTGAGCCAGTATCCATGGACTTCAATCGGGACCTGGGGCTTTCCAGTTTGGCATTTTCTTTAGTTGCTGTCTGACTGTGTCTGTCGTGATCTCTGTGAATCTTTGTTTTATTCTCCCTGTTTCTTCTTCCTTGACTTCCTGGAGCCATGTTGCATGTTTGTTGTGTGATACCGGATTGCTCCATATGTTTTCCCAGAGTCTCTTACTTTGTTCGGCTTCAGGAATTTCTGGGTGGTGTCTTCCCCTCTAGTTGGCTGTATAGTCTTTTCTGGTTGGTTCCGAATAGTTTGTTCTGTTGGTATCCCTTATTCCTGTTCATGTACCGTTGGATCTTATGTGCTTTGGCCTTAAGCCTCTGTTTTACATCTTCTATTGTGTTGTTTAGTCCCCTCTCTTGTACTTTGTATTTCTCGTTGAGTTCCTCAATTGTTTTCTTGCTTCTTAGCCTTTTTTCTGCCATCTCTTTCAGTTTACTCAAGTTAGATCTCATCACCATGATTTGCTTTTCCAGGCGCCTTTTCCAAGGAGGTTGCTTTGCTGTTTTGGTTTCTGTTGGGTTGGTTGTGCTGGTGGTGTTGGTGTTCGAATCCCCATCAGTTCTGCTACTAATCTTGCTCCTGCATATGTCAAGTTATTTGTTTCTGTGATACTGGTGGTGTGTATTATGCCCATTATTTCATTGACCTCACTCGTTTTCTCCCTTAATTTCTTCTTGGTGTTGTAGGCTTTCATGGAGGGGTCTTTATTCTCTCTGTATCTGGCTCCATCCATTGTCTATCTTTTCTACCCATTCCGTCCTCTCTGTTACTTCGTCGGTGTTTCTTCGTGTGTCGTTGTTTGATACCTCATCCTCCCTGTCGTCTTCTGAGGCATCGTCTCTCAGTTCGTCTTCGTGTAACTCGTTGTCGTGTGACATTTCCCTTTCCAGTTCTTCCCTTATTATTATTATTATTATTTTTTTTTTATTAGTTATTATTATTATTATTATTATATTATTATTATTATTATTATTATTATTATTATTATTGTATGCTGGAAGTAAACCCTCTTTTATGTTTTATTAAAAGTAATTTCTGCCTCAGCTGCATTAATTTTATACAGGTTCTTCTCTATTTTTCTAATTATTGCTTTCTCATTGTTGCTTAAACTTAAACGTGAGCAACGCACCGAAGGTTGACATATCTCAGTTAGGTAGAACGATTGGATTTTATTGGTAAAAATTTCAGTTGGGGTAGTCAAATTTTCGGGCATATCCCGTAGAGTTTATTACAGATAGAATTGATGTTAAATTCTATTTCTTTTCTATTCTTTCTATTCCTTTCCGGACGTTATTATTATTATTATTATTATTTGGCTGGAAAGAGCAGACATATAAATACGTGACAGTGGAAGGGAACGGCCGTATGTATGTTAATAGACTTATATGAGTTAAAATATATGGAATAAGATACAGAAACTGAAAATAAGTTAATGTAGCCACCCTGCACTCAAAAGATAGCGCGCCCGTGAGAACAGGTGCCATGTTGTGTTTTTTACTATTTACTGACAGTTTACTTAGCGTAAATGTTTGCTGCTCGCACTCTTCGCTGACAGCTGGGGCACCAAAGCTGCTTCCAATAGCAAACGGTTATTGGGTTAAGAACACTCCCGGGTTAACAAAAATAACATTTACAAAATTCCTTGTAAGGAGTGCCCGTCAATCAAGCAAAGATTTAAATGTACGAATAAAGCAGTATATGTATTCAGTTAGAACAGCCCAGACTTCTAGTACACTATTTAGCCACTTTAATAAAAAAATCTCATTGTATAAATGAGGCGATAACTCTGTAATTAGTAGGTCTAACTATTATGTTTCAAGAAATTTACTGGAATCAGCCATTATACAAATCACTAATAAAAAGAAACTAAACCTTCCTCTGGGATTGTACCATTTGAACCCACATATTTATAAAATTTTTATGAAGGACTTTAAAATAAATAGATTAACTACTAATTAATTAGTCCCACATGTTTATATTTATTAATTTTTCTCATGCTCGCTATATTTGTATCTTATGTTTGTTTCTCACTCATTGTCTGAAATTCTTTGTAAAATCATGTTGTTACTAATACAAAATTGTTGTTTTTCGAATGAACTTGTCTTTGACCAGTGTTTGCCTGCTCTTAAATCCTTAATCTAACCTTCAGTATTTTGCTAATTCTGTACTGTCCATTTGTATATCCCCCTTTGTTCCTAAAACATAATGTATTGTTTTCTAACTAACTTACCTGTGACCACGTGTGGGTGGCTGCTTTTAAATCTTTGTTTCTCATTGTTCTGATAAGTCTTGCTTTTAGTAAAGAGTCCTTAAGACCAAACGATCATAGGCGGTTCTCGTTTTTCATTTTCCTCCGTGGCATTATATATATATATATATATATATATATATATATATATATATATATATATATATATATATAACTATATACTGTAATCTGTGTGTGTGTGTGTGTGTGTGTATGTGTGTGTTTGCTTACGTATGCATGCATATATGTAGTATATGTGTATGTATCCGCAAATTGTAGAACTAACCTGGCATTCATCCAGTAATAGATAACTGGATTAATCATGGCATTGGCCATGGCCAACCAGTAGAAGGCGAGGTAGATATGCTGAATGTGAGCTGTATCCAAAATCTGGGCGTTGTGATACGTGTAGAGGAAGAAGGCCTGTTGTGGCAGCCAGCACAACCCAAAGGCCGCCACGATCACGATGAACATCTTCACCACCTGTTGCAGTCACGAAAAAATGAGGGGGTCATTTTAGAGTGGTTAACCGTTTGACACAGTACTTGCGTTATTTCGCTGATAACTGCTGACATCAGCAAGTAATTAGGCTTTCAATGAACCACATACAAAGAAACACTCACCTAATAGATTATACACACACGTAGACATCAATTTGCATATGAAGAAAACGCACCAAATATTAAGTAAAAATAAACACACGCATATCATTCTCTCATTTTATCTATAGATCTGTCGTTGCTAAAGAGAGTAAAGACAATGTTGTTTCTGTCTAGAACTATATATATATATATATATATATATATATATATATATATATATAAAATATCTATATATATATATATATATATATAATATATATATCATTTTCATCACATCACCATGATTCGTATGCATGCATTAAGTTACATATGTCTTTTAACCCTTTTAAACGCCGACTGGACGTATTTTACGTCGACATTTTTTGTCTCTCGGGTGCCGACTGGACGTATTTTACGTCGACATACAAAAGTTTTTTTTTTTTGTTGTAAATTCGCGGAAAAATACTTTTAGGCCTACCAGTCGAAAACTCTTGATCACGCGCCTTGGGGGATGCTGGGAGTTCGCGGATCAAGGTGTTGTTTTTGTTTGTTTTACAATCGTTTACGCAGGCGCGCAAGCGCGAATTTCTTTCTTGCCGCACTAAAAAGTATCTGTGACACATCTCGGAAATTATTTCGTCACTTTGACATAATTTTTTTACCATTTTACATTAGCCGTTACATGGACTATTATATATGAAAATGTGCGCATTTTTATGTAGAATACAACAAAAAAATACTCATGATTGGTAGATTTTATCAGTTTTTGAGATATTTTTCAATATAAATAACGATAAGTGCCAAAATTTCAACCTTTGGTCACTTTGACTCTACCGAAATGGTCGAAAAACGCAATTTTAAGCTAAAACTCTTATATTTTAGTAATATTCAATCATTTAACTTAATTTTGCAACTAATTGGAAGTCTCTAGCACAATATTTCGATTTATGGTGAAATTTATGAAAAAAACCTTTTTCCTTACGTCCGCGCGGTAACTCCTTCCGAAAAATAATCATATATGCGATTGTGGTAATGTTTGCACCATTTTAAATTAGCCGTTACATAAAGTTTTATATATGAAAATGTGCGCAATTTCATGCACAATACAACTAAAAACAACCCATGGTTGTAGCTTTTATCAATTTTGAAATATTTTCATATAAAAATGATAAGTGACAAATTTTCAACCTTCGGTCAATTTTGACTCTACCGAAATGGTCGAAAAACGCAATTGTAAGATAAAAAGCTTATATTCTAGTAATATTCAAGCATTTACCTTCATTTTGCAACAAATTGGAAGTCTCTAGCACAATATTTCGATTTTATGGTGAATTTATGAAAAAAATAACATTTTCTTTACGTCCGCGTGGTAACTCTTCCGAAAAATCATACATGCGATTGTGGCAATGTTTGCACCATTTTAAATTAGCCGTTACATAACGTTTTATATATGAAAATGTGCGCAATTTCATGTATAATACAACAATAAATAGTTGAATGTTGTAGCTTTTCTCATTTTCGAAATATTTGCATATAAATCACGATAAATAGAAAAAAACCACGTTCGGTCAAATTTGACTCTACCGAAATGGTCGAAAAACGCAATTGTAAGATAAAACTCTTACAGTCTAGTAATATTCAGTCATTTATCTTCATCGTGAAACAGATTTGAAGTCTCTAGCACAATATTTAAATTTATGGTGAATTTTTAAAAAAAAACTTTCCTTCCCTCCGCGCGCGGATTCTCCGCCACAAATCTCCGAAATGCGTAAGTCCCATTCTCGGAATATTTGCTCCGTTTCATATTAGGCATTTCTTATAGAGGTTTTTTTATATATGGAAAATGTGCGCAATTTCAATGTAGAATAAAACGAAAAATATTTGAAAGTTGTAGCTTTTCTTATTTCCGAAATAATGGCATATAAAAAAAAATATAAAAAAAAAATTCGACATTCGGTCAACTTTAACTCGTCAGATATGGTCGAAAACTGCATTTGTAAGCTAATATTCTTACAGTATAGTAATATTCAATCATTTGTCTTCATTTTGAAAGAAATTGGAAGTCTCTAGGACAATATTTAGATTTATGGTGAATTTTTTGAAAAAAATATGTGTTTACGTCTGCGTGTTACGAATTCATGCATTATTTTGTGATAATATTTTCTCTGTGTTGCTTTTATTGTTTTACAATTTGTTATATACCAAAATGATTGTAATTTAGTGTACATTACAACGAAAAAGAAAAGTAACTTGTTACCTTCAACCGTTTTGCGCACAGCGCGATTTGAATACAATTATATATGAAATGAAATTTCGTTTTTTGCGCTATCATATATCGCATTATTTATATAGATGAATGATATTTTTTTCATTTCTGATGGTTGCATACTAAACTTCAGGCAATGAAAAAAAAAGGAGCCAAAACTGAACTCTTAATCTTCAAAACTAAGCGCGTTATGATTTTTTGAAAAAAATATTTTCTCCGCTCCCGCGCTCACTCTGAAACGTCTCCGGCACACGGGAGACATTTTTTTTTTTACCGCTTCGGCGTTTAAGGGTTAATATCCAATTCGCTCTAACACGAAATTAATATACTTTCATTATGTTAACTGAAAGGGATTCGAACCAGCGCACAGAGGAGAAATCAAGACTCCAGTAACGTTACCGACTCCGCCAAAAAGTCAGGTTGGCCGAATCGGTAACTTCACTGAAGTCCTGATTTCTCCTCGGCTCTTGTTCGAATCTACGAGAGGACAAAATTATTATAAAGAAAAAATTCCCCTTCGGTTAACATATGTGAAAATATATCAATTTCCTAGGTAGGTCGAGTTGGATATTAAAGGACTTTTGTAGCCTAATGCACACAAACACACACACACGCACACACACTCACACACACACACACACACACACACACACACATATATATATATATATATATATATATATATAATATATATATATATATATATATATATATATATATATATAAAGATAAAGGGGTATTAAAAATCTAATTTAACGTTGTAACCATATATTTCGAGCGCTTCCTTCTGTGCTCCTGATCACTGATAAAGTATGTACATAGGATGTCTTACAAGAGTATATACAAAAACCTATGTAGGTGTGGTAGTAAGTCTCTGTTAGTGACCCAGGAAGAGTGGAAATTAAACTATTCCCTGGTGATTTTTGGATTAACTCCTGTCTGGCGACTCGTCCGGTGGTCGGATGTTCTTGGACACCTGCTTGAGGAGCGGCCTAAGATTAGTTCGTCGATGTCATCCGATATCCAGTGTCCTCCTGACAGGTTCATATTGTTGGTTAGATCGATGATAGCAGATTCCAGCATTTTCCTTTTGTACGGACAGCTACTTCTGAAAATCGTATGACCTTTGTCCCTAATATGTTGGAAAATCCGAGTTCTCTGAATCATATAACACTGATCTTTTGTGTTCTGCTAATCTTTGCGAGATGGATCTACCAGTTTCCCCAACGTAAATCTAATTACAGTTGTTACACGGTATCTTGTAAACTCTGGCTTCTTCTCCTCTTTTATTTAGGTATACATTAATGAGCGAACTCCCGATGGATTTGGGATAATGGTAAATAAAACGATTATTAGACCTCAGGTGTTCTGTGATTTTTTGGATGTTTTCATCGTATGGAATTTTTATTTTATTGCTGAAGTCTATTTATCTATTTTGAATGGGTCCTCTATAGCCTTCTTGATAATGTATGGTGGGTAAAGCAGTTTACAAGATAAGGAGGGGCAATTTTAATGAGATTTACGTTGGGGAAACCAGTAGATCCATCTCGCAAAGATTAGCAGAGCACAAAAGATCAGTGCGATATGCATCAGAGAACGCAGGGATTTTCCTACATATTAGGGACAAAGGCCATACTATTAACTGGAGTGGGGAGGAACTGATTTTCAAAAGTAGCTGTCCGTACAAAAAGGAAAATGCTGGAGTCTGCTATCATCAATCAAACCAACAATATGAACCTGTCAGAAAAACACTTGGAATCGAATGACATCGACGAACTAATCCTTAGGCCGCTCCTCAAGCAGGTGTCCAAGAATATCCGACCGCCGGACGAGTCGCCAGACGGGAGTTAATGAGGCCAAAAATCACCAAGGAATAGTTTAATTTCCACCCTTCCTGGGTCACCAACAGAGACTTACTGCCACACCTACATATACTTTTGTATATATACTCTTGTAAGACATCCTATGTCCATATTTTACCAGTGATCAGGTTGCAACGTTAAAATAGTGTTTTATAGGCCTTTTATCTTCATATTATACTGTTGAAGTTACAGTAAAAAGACATTCATATATATATATATATTATATATATATATATATATATATATATATATATATATATATATATATAGTATTATATATAATATATATATGGTTCGCCGACTTTTGAGCCGCAAGGCAAATGAGCGCCGATAGTTGAGCGCCATGAAGAAATTTACAGTTTTAAGCTTTATTTGTTATGATACGTAAATAAAATTATATCTTAACAAAAACATGTAAAAAACAGAATTGTGATAGCTTAAACTTTTATTTATGACATATAAATACCATAGAATATCTCAAAACAGTTTATGAAACCAAACTTTTACTTCCGCAGACGCCATAAAGAAAGGGAAAAATAATGATAGTTTTAAGCTTTATTTGTTATAACATGTAAACAAAATTATATCTCAACAAAATCATGTTAAAAATGAAGATATTCTAGTCGGTCTCTTGAAGAACATTCACTAACAACATTTGATATAGCCTTATTGACCCTTACGTATTTACTTTGGTTTACACCTTCATGCTGCCCAGTATCTAATTGAATAACTTTATTTGATGCATAATTTTGCTTAAATCTTAAGATATCTATGAACTTTTAAATTGTAGGATGCATATGACCAATTGACATCTGCATTGCCCGATGGAAAGTGCAATGGAAGGCCATTGCACTTTCCATTTACTCATCGCCATGACTCTTTGCCATTCTTAAGTACTCTGTCTAGTCTGTAACAGTAGTGCCCTTCGGGCAACATATTTTCTTTGCCTTTGGACAAAGTCATTGTCTCCATTTCGTGGGTTCTGTGAACTGAAATAAAACAAAAATAGTTTTCCTTTAAGAAAGATTTGTTAAAATTTCATAGACGGGCTGATTTTAACAAATAAACATACTGATTCTGTAATAATTAAATAAAATATAATCACCGTTGTTTACTTTTTTCAAACAGATTGATATGAATCTATGGGTGCTCAAATGTCGGCGCTCAAATATTACTGCGCTCAATTGTCTTACGCTTAATTGTCGGCGCTCATTTGTCTTGCGCTCAAAAGTCGGCTCACGATATATATATATATATATATATATATTATTATATATATTATTGTATATATATATATATGTGTGTGTGTGTGTGTGTGTGTGTGTGTGTGTGTATTACTTCATTTACGATTTTGATTTATAACAAGTCTACGGTAACTCTTGTAATGTATGGCTCTATATTTATCAGTATCTTATTTATCCAAGAGTAATATTATCCCTTAGCAAATTCCTTTCATACTGCATCTAATCTGTAGTCTATAAATCACAATTCCCTATAGTTCATAATCAATCACAAACACCACACAAATCCGTGACAGAAATGCCGAAGAACAGAACAGGTTATTGTCCCTTGTTTAATTTCGCGTTTTGATCCCATTACGTAAACCCCATTCGACATTTGCGGATGAGGTTAAGGAGAAATAATTACCTCAGTTCCGCAATCATCGAAATCATATCGGCTCTTAACTCAAAATGGTTCATAATGGTGGCCCTCATTTTGTTATTCAAGGCTCCTATTCTGATTATTACTTCTGCGGCGGTTTGAATAATTGATCTATGACATTGTTTACTAAATACGATGTGATTGACGTCTTACAAGTAGAACCCATTTAATGAAATGAGAGGTTATGCACTGAGAACCTCTTGCAGCTAAAATTCTGGCGGGTAAGGTCTATTGCAAGATAATAAGAGTAATTACTCGCAACTTTCCTCTTCGATGTACCTTGCTCTGACGGCCTCATTAAGCTGAAATATCTCTTTCTTTAATTGGCATCTACGATATTTTTCTCTTTTGTAATATAAGGCAGCCGCCTTCCATTACTTCCTACATTTGCTCGGTAAATATAGTACTACCTAAAGCTGCTCCAGGATGTCAGTGCATTAAAAAATAAGGAGACTCCATAATGAAAATACCTGAGCAAATTGTTTTAAACAATCAGGTTCTCCGCCAGGTTTAGTTAGCGTCACCATTGCGCACACGGCATGAAATTATTTTTCGTTGATGGGCTGTATGTTGATTATATTGCCAAGCAACTGGAACGTTGATATATGGAGCATGAATAAGTTTCAGGCCCCAAAGTATTTTATTATACAGAAATAACTGAGTATCAGTGTGATACGTTCACGAGTAATCAATTAAGAAACCTAGGGTTACTTAAGGAAAAAAAACATAAATGTACTTTTTATGCTGTCTTTACTAAGTTCACATGTTATTACAGTGACTGTTCTATACCTACATTCCAAAACAGCAATAAAAAACAAGGAGAAGGTAAGAGAGCATTAATCTTTTTCTTTTACACATCGTCAGTACGACATGACTTGTTTTCGGTAATTGAAGACAGGAAATGTTAATTTATCGCTATATGAGGAAGCACCTTAGAGCAGCAAAGTCATACTCACACGACGCTTGGATCTGATGCTGTTGATCTGTCTCTCGGACATTTCTCCAATCGTTCTGCTTCCCCAGAGCTCGCGCCCTATCAGGAAGTAGCACGCCACCATCACCAGCATCGGCAATAGGTAAGTCGTGATGAAGAAAACGATATTGTAACTGAAATAAAAGAGGATCGAAAGTTGGTAAATATTTATGCGAAAAAGAAATACGGTCAAAACAATATTGTAACTAACTGAAAACAATTTCGAGGATTAAATAAATGTTTTGATAAGAGATTGCTTCGGTTTTCTGATGCTTTATGGTAATATTTTGACGAATATGGTAGTTGGTTAAATATGCATGGCTTCTTTTTGGAATAATATTTCTGAGAATCGTAACCAGAGCAATAGGGTAAGAGAATGGAGAGACATTAGAGTGTTTATTGGATGTTTGTACATAAGAAACATACAAAACATTATCGCAAGCAAAACAAATGGAAGACAAATTAATTTCCTATTCATAAGTAAAACAAGAAACAAATTAATACTATAACTGAGTCAAAAGGAATTCGAATTTACTGAGTAACTGAACAAAAAGATATTGTAAGTAACAGCAAACAAGTCGAGAATCCAGATCTTATTCCCAGGCATGAAACATATACAAGGCATGTGAATAAAAATAATTTTGAAAAAAAAACGTTACTAATTCATACACAATTTCATTCACACGTATTGTATTGTTACCACTGAGTTTGCGAGTATAAGAGTGGTGACTTTTATAGCAGTTTCATAGAAGCAATACGGAATTTCATGCGCTTTTTGCCAAAGGAAATTTTGAAGCCTAATCCAAAGGGGTACATATCTAGGATCAACCTCGAGATTAAGGTTAATCCTGAGACTGGACATATTTGAGCATACTGTCCAGCTATTTGCTTTTATTCGCAAGTGGCTTATTTTCAAGGTAACATATGCCATGTGTATGCATGCTTAAGTTAACGTATGTAGGCTATGTATAGAACATATACATATATATTATATATGTATATACACATATACCTACATACGCACACACACCCACCCACACACACACACACATACACACACAACACACACATATATATATATATATATATATATATATATATATAATATATATATATGTGTGTGTGTGTGTGTGTGTGTGTGTGTGTGTGTGTACGCGCGCGTATGTGTGTGTGTGTGTAATCCTCATTAAATTTTGGATTGAGCAATGTTCAGCAAGGTCCTAGAAGTAAGACGCTTAGATCTCCGTGTTTTGCTTTTGTGACCCATGCTCACGTCCCTTAATTTTCCATACACCGTTTAAAAAATCTGCCAAATCTACGAAATTGTCCCCCTTTTTATTGAAAAGTTTGAACGAGTTTAAGAAAACATGGCAGCAGTGGTAATCACTCTCGAGTCTGCCTTTTGTAGCCCGAGCATAGTTAAAAGGGCTTCTCTGCGGATGTATCTCTTGGTTAAAATACCACTTTTTCTGTAACTTTCTCATTCATTACCTACCTGAAGAGAGAGGCAGCACCCTTTGAATAGAGTATTTACTTTCCATATTTTGGCGTTTTTATGGGCTCTTTTTTATTATTATTATTATTATTATTATTATATCTATATATATATATATATATATATAGTATATATATATATATATATCTATATATATATATGTATATATATATATATATATATATATATGCATATAAGTCACATCATATTACCGTGATTCATATACATACATCGAGCTACAAATGTCCTTTAATATCTAATTCACTCTACCTCGGGATTAATATATTTTCATATATGCTTAAAACCGAAGGGGAATTTTATTATTAGGCTATAATAGAATTGGCGGTGCCTAGGCGCGAACCCAGGACACCATACAAATCCAGGAACGTCAGTGAAGCTTTTTACCCACTCTTGCGGTGGTGGAGTGGGTAGGTTTAAAAGCTTCACTGACGTTTCCCTGGATTTGTATGGTCTCCTGGGTTCGCGCCTGGGCGCAGCCAATTCTATTATTGCCTAATAAAATTCCCCTTCCGGTTAAGCATATAGAAAATATATTAATTCCGAGGTAGAGTGAATTAGATATTAAAGGACATTTGTAGCTCGATGTATATATATGCATATATATATATATATATATATATATATATATATATATATATATATATATATATATATATATATATATATATAAACTATCGATGAGTATTGATTTTTACATTTACTTTATAGGGTGAACTAATCCGTAATACGCTTATAGCTCTTGTAACACAAGGCATTATTAAAGGACATTTGTAGCTCGATGTATATATATATATATTTTATATATATATATATATAATAAATATATATAAATAATTTATATAATATATCATATATAGTATATATATATATATATATATATTATATATTAAGATTATATATATATACATAGATATATAT
>NC_087203.1:9282884-9287884 GCF_015104395.2 Macrobrachium nipponense
GTACTAGATTTCAGAGACTGCTGTCTCCCTCTCAAGGTATATGAATGAGAAAAGTTTACAGAAAAGGTGGTATCTATACCAAGAGATCCATCCACAGGTAAGCAAATTTAGGCCACCTCCGCTGATAATCTTCCTTTAATCTTCTTAAGCGTTGGTTGAATGAAAATCTTGTCGATAACATCTGAATCCCATGCTCCTTTTGAGATGTTCATTATCTGCCTCTCTTTTATTAAGGCCGATTCCATCATTTGACTCTTGTACCGGCAGTTGCTGCTATAAATTATACGTGACAAATTCCTGTTTATTCTATGGTTATGTTCATTTATATGGTTGAAAATAGCTGAGTTCTGTTGTCCATACCTAAGTGACTGTTTTGTGTTGATTAATCTCTGGGGAAGTTATTTCCCTGTAAATCCTATGCAAGATTGGTCACAGTCCTGGCATGGGATTTTGTAAACCCCGGAGTCCTTGGGGGATGTCTTTTGTTGGACGTTAATCAGGGATTGGCTAAGGTGTTTGGGTAAGTAAATGCAAACGGGTTAGATTTTCCAAGGGTCTGAGTCACGCCTTAATCTCGTCCAGATGAGGAATTTTTATTTTATTGTTGGGTGTCTCTATGGTCTTGTCTTGAGGGGGTCGGTAGAAAATTACGTTTGCTTTGTGAACTGCTCTCTCAATTATATTGTCAGGATACTTTAAAGACGGAACTGCTTACGAATTAGTTCAAATTCTTTTTCCAGGAAATCTGGGGAACAAATTCGTAAGGCTCTTAAGAACAGGTTGCTGGCTACACCTATCTTGATAGCAATGTCGTGATAGCTAAAGTAGTGAATGTATGAAAGTGAGAACGTTGGTTTTCTGTATATGGTAAATCTGTATTCTGTCGTGTCTCTGATTATTAAAACATCAAGGAAAGGAATTTTGTTGTCTGTTTCCCATTCAACTTTAAATTTGATGTTGGGCACTAATGTGTTTAATTTTTGAAAGGAATTCATTAAAATTGCCCCACCTCTATTATCCCAAAATGTAAGAATATCATCTACATATCTCATCCACAGCATGTTTTTGGGTTTTATTGCATTTATTACTGTAGTTTCAAAGTATTCCATGTACAGATTGGCGAAAATAGGACTTAAAGGACTACCATACTACATCCGAATTTTTCGCTTATAGAATGATTCCCCAGAATGAAAATACGTTATTAGATGAACATAACTCAACTAACTTTATTATTTTGTCAAGCGCCAATGGGAAATGAATCGAATAGGGGGATAATTTTTCCCTCAAAAACTGAAGAACGTCCTATACTGGTACTTTTGTAAGTAGTGAATCTACGTCAAGGCTTAAAAGTTTTATGTTGTTAAGTGGTATAGGGTGCTTCTCTGAATTTGTGACAAAAATCTCTGAATTTTTAATGTGACTGGAAGAAAAAGTACCTAAAAAGGGGGAAAGGAGGCCAGTTAACCATTAAGAAATTTTGTAATTGAAAGTTCCAGCACATGAAATGATGGGTCTGAATGGAAGATTGTCTTTGTGAGTTTTGGGAAGGCCATAAAAGTAGGGGAGTTTAGGATTAATTACTTAAATTTCTCTAATAGTTCAATACTCTTTTGTCTTGGCCAATTAATCTTACTTTCCGAAAAAAATTCTGTAGGGATGTTTTGGAGGGGATTTTTCATCAGCTTGTCGCAAGTGTTCGTGTCGCTACGGAGTTGATTGATTTTGTCGAGATAGAAGTCTTTGTCCATTATTACGATTTTGCCGTCTTTGTCTGATTTACTTATTATAACATCTAACTTTTTTAGCGAGCGGATGGCTATCATATAGTACTTTTCTCTCTATATTTTGGTGGTTATGGGTTCATATATTATATATATATATAATATATATATATATATATATATATATATATATATATATATATATATATATATATATATACATATACATATATATATATATATATATATATATATATATATATATATATATATATATATATATATATATATATATATATATATATATATATATATATATATATATATATATATATATATATATATATATATATATATATATATCTATATATATATATATATATATATATATATATATACACACATATATATATATATATATATATTATATATATATATATATATATATATATATATATATATATATATATATATATATATATATCTATATATCTATATATATATATATATATATATACTATATATATATACATATATATATATATCTATATATATATATATATATATATATATATATATATATATAATACCCAAACTACTCTCTCTCACTTCCTCTCCCTCTCATTCTTTCTCTATCAACCACCTTCTCCAAACTCCACCCTCTTTGATGTCATTGATATTTACCCATATAGTATTCTTTTCCAAATGATAAGTCATATGCAGAAATTATGTATGATAAATTCATAAAGTAACTGAGTCCATGGGCATAACCAGCGCCGTTTTATGAGCAGACCAGCTCCATTTCATGGAATCCCTTCTCACCTACCACCCCTTCGTAGAGGGGAGGTAGGATGAAACCCAATACACACGTGTGTATTCGAATGCAATGTTGTATCAAAATTTCAAAACCATCATTGAAGAACTTTCGGAGATTTCAGATTTTGAACAAAAGAACACACACACACACACGCATATATATATATATATATATATATATATATATATATATATATATATATATATATATATATATATATATACATATATATATATATATATATATATATATATATATATATATATATATATATATATATATATATGTATGTATGTATTCGTTTAAAATGCATAAAACAGCAGCCACTCTACGATTCTCCCACTACATCTATGAAAGATCTCTCTGTGACTCACATCTTTCTCCTTCCACGAACACAGCTGCTGGTCATTTTCTTCTGCAGGTGCCCTGCACACCCAAGAACTAAACATGCCATGAGTACCCTGGAATTAATCCCAGCTGTCTCAACCACGTGGGAGTCATGCGAAATTTGGAACGCTATGAGACCAGGGGATTACAGTGAAACAGCTGCCACCTACCAGACAGACTGTATTAAGACTAGGACCGAGATTATAAGAATGTTGTCTCACAGGAGCAGGTTGGTCGCCCCCTCCCCCCTTCCCTTATCTCTAGGTAACTGCCCATATGTTCAATTACTCTCTCTCTCTCTCTCTCCATTATGCTTTCTCTAAATGCCGCCATCATTGAAGACGGACGAGCCCAGACTATCAGGTAAAAGTGTGAAGTTAATGGTTTACGACAGTCACTTATTCTTATGTTTTCTGATTCTTTTCAATGCCATTGCTACAAGCAACTTATGGTCCTTAGTCTTCCCCCAAGCTTCACTTCCAGTCATTGTACTTGCTCCCCTTTGTTTTTTCGTTTTTATGATGCTGTAAGTTTCCTCCATAGTATTTCTGAATCAATAAGTGACCACGGTGATTAGTTTTGCTTAGTACCGGGACTTAACGTTCTTCTTGTGTAAGCCATCATCATGCACCCCTGTAATTTTTCAATAATGTAACTCCCACAAAAGGGATCGTCTTTAGTCTCAAAAGCATGATCCCTTCCATGTGTTTGTAGCCAGCGTATTGATGTCGTAATGAGATCTACTTACAGATACCTGCCACGTGCCTCGTTGTTGGAAGCAGATTATTGTAACCAGACTCTGGAAATTCATCATATCTCCTCTGCTTAAGTTTCCTCCTAGATTGAGTAGTATCAGCCTCTCCAGTCTACAACAGCGAGCTGATTTCCACTGACTTTGGTTCTCTTAGAGTAATGAAATATATTTAGGCATGTTAAACCTCTGAGTTTACCTAATTTCCTTCACTCTAAAGTAGGCCTTAAACCCATAAGTAACCTTTGAACTTTTCTATTTGTCTTATGGTTCCTTAATTTGTTTTTTTTGGCCTCAATTCAATACAACCCAGATCCGTTGCACTTTGAGAGGAACCACAAACATAACTATATATATATATATATATATATATATATATATATATATATATATATATATATATATATAGGTATATATATATATATATATATATATATATATATATATATATGTATATATAGTATATATATACATATATATACATATATATATATGTATATATATATATATATAGATATATATATATATATATCTATATATATATATCATATATATATGTATATATCTATCTATATATATATATATATATATATATATATATATATATATATATATATATATATATATATATTATATCTATATATACTATATATATATATAATATATAATATATATATATATATATATTATATATATATAGATATATAGTATATATATATAGGATATATATATATATATATATATATTATATATATATATATTCTATATATATATATATATATATATATATAGTATATATATCTATATGATATATATATATATATATATATATATATATATATATATGATATTATATATATATATATATATATACTATATATCATATATATATATTATATATATATATATATATATATATATAAAACATGCCTTCTCTCTCACTCTCTGTGAGTTTCCAATTCGCACTCTCCTCTCTTTTTTTTCTTTTCTGCCGCTTTTCCCGTTTTACAGAAAATGGCCGAGGACCGCCCTCAAATTCTAAGTTAATCCGAAATCTGTCTGAGGGAAAAACCGAGGCAATAAAAGTAGGCAACTGAAGGATATCGGCCTCATTCGCTCGCTCAATGACTCAGTCCACAGCACGCGGCCCCAACACGAGCCCTTTATCGTAACCTTACCCCTTAAATTCCACGTGCTGCCCTCGCTGTACCATTTTTGAATGAAATTGGACGAAGTCCCCCTTCTCAGTATATCTTTTGTATGTAAAATTTTAGATGTCCTGGTTGCATTAAAAACTCATCTTTGTGTAATGAAACCGTTTCAT
>NC_087203.1:9292884-9297595 GCF_015104395.2 Macrobrachium nipponense
AAAAAATTAAATTAAGTTCTCCTAGTCATTAGGGCTGGAAGGACTTCCATTGTGGAGACAGATAGGTTTGGGTGGGACAACGGTACTCAAGTTGGTTCCAAAATTCAATGAAAGTGAAGTATCAAAATATTTCAGTCATTGAAAAGCTCATGAAACAGGTAGAGTGTCCTAAAGAGTATTATTGTTTGTTGTTGCAGTCGTTCTCACAGGTAAAGCCCAAGAAGTATTCTTGTCTTTAGACGAACAGTGTGCTAATTACGAGACAGTAAAGGAAATTATACTGAAAGCCTATAAGCAAGTACCAGAGGCTATCGATTAAAATTTAGGCATTTTAGAAAAAAATAGTAGCATTACATTCATGGAGTTTGCTAGGTGCAAACAACAGTGTTTTAATGAGTGGTGTAACTCCATGGAAGTAAGTACGTTAGAGGACCTAAAGGAGCTAATCTTGACAGAGGATTTTAAAAATAACATTCCAGCAGAGATGAAATTATATATTGAAGAGTGTCAGGTAAACAAGTTCACAAGGATAGCTGAATTAGCAGATGAGTTTCTTTGACCCATCAATTTAGTAAAGAAGGGCAGGATAAGAAAAGACATCCTAAAACTTTTGTAACTAAAGGGTACCGTCAATTAAGCGGGGAACCTGTAGGCAACTCTCAATTGAAAACTACCAAGAATCTAAGTTACATGAAATTTTTTTTTTGTGAAAAGAAGGGTCACATTATAAAAGACTGCTTCAAGCATAAAACTTATTTGGCCACACAAAAGTAACCGGTTAATTAGTAAGTTCAGGAAGTGACTCCGTACTTCAGTTGAATGAATGGAAAAATACTATTAAAAGTATTGGTGGTAATTACTTATCTAAAGGTAGTTTAGCTGTAAGTGAATCCGGTATTAGGAAACCAGTTACAGTATTAAGGGATACGGGTGTGGCCATATCAGTTGTCCTCAAGTCTTCCTACCCGATGATCCGGTTGCTGGGGATGAGTTTGTCTGATTGGGGGGTTTCCTGATGCTGTATTGCTTGCCCTTTGCAAACCATTTATTTAGTAGACAGATTACGTTACTGGTCTAGTTAAGGTCGCGGTGACAGATACATTACCTGTCAAAGGGGTTGATATCCTATTAGAAATGATTTATGAAAGAAAGTTGCCCTGTGAATCCTATTGTAATGAAAACTCCTACACCTGAAGCTGAAGTAGCAGTCGTAACTAGATCTGGATTTGTTACTGATTCTGATAATTATGATTTAGATCTAGGTAGCAATGTTGATAGCTCATTAATTAGCGCACCTCTAGAAATATCTTTACAAAGAGATGACTTAATTAGAGCTCAGAGGGATGATGTAAGTTTAAAACATATCTTTGAGAAATGTGAAGAAGGCTCAGGAAATGATGATTATGTTAAGGAAAAGTTCATTTTGAAGAATAACTTGTTACATAGATTGTCACGACCGATTTTCGCTAATAGTAATGAAGTAATTGACCAGGTAGTAATTCCTTTAAATTACGACCGAAAATAATAAGTTGGCTCACGACAATATAATGAGCGGTCACTTGGGCGTAAACAAAACTTTTAAGAAAATTTATGACTCATTCTATTGGCCATCGTTGAGGAGGGATGTGAAGAACTTCGTAAATTCCTGTCACGAGTGTCAGATGGCAGGAAAACTTAACAAACCAATTCCTAAAGCACCTTTAATTAATATCCCGGTTACTGGAGAGCCGTTTGAGCACATAGTAATAGATATTGTGGGACCCTTACCGAGAAGTAAGAGGGGAAACTGCTATATACTCTCAATTATTGATAGAATGTCACGATACCCAGAAGCAATTCCCATTCGGAACGCTAAAGCTAAGGCAGTAGTGCAACATCTCATCGCATATTTTACTAGATTTGGGTTGCCTAAAACACTTCAGTCTGACAATGGGAGCAATTTTACAGGCAAGTTTTTCAAGGACCAGATGAGAAACTTCGGTATAAAGCACATTACCTCTACCCCTTATCATCCCGAAAGTCAGGGTGTCATTGAAAGATTCCACCAGACCTTGAAACACATTCTTAGAAAGTTCTGTAGCGGTGAAGATAACCTTTGGGATGTCATGTTGCCCTATGCTTTGTTTGCTTTGGGAGACAAAGCACAAGTGAAACATTAGGTCTTTCGCCTTTTGATTTGGTGTTTGGACATAAAGTGAGAGGTCCTGTAGAGGTTTTGAGAGAAACTTGGGATGATGAGAAAACAGAAGTTAATGTTGCAGACAAAATTGATAATTTTAAAACTAAGTTATTTAGAGCTTGGGATTTAGCTAGAGAAAACCAGGCAAGTGCTCATCAGAAAAATAAAATAGTTTACGACAGGAAAGCAAAGTCTCGGGTCTTTGAGAAAGGCGATTTAGTATTAGCTCTTTTTCCGAAGGAGGGAAGTTCACTTAAGTATAAGTTTAGTGGTCCTTATAAGGTCCTGGATAAAAAGGGAGATGTTAATTACCTTTTACAGTGTGACGGTAAAAATAAAGAAAGCTAGATGGGTTCATATTAATCTACTTAAAAAATATAACAATGCACAGACTTCAGTATGTAATATTAATGTAAAACGTAACATTAATGTAGAATGTCCTTCAAAGGATATTATCAATCAAACTGCTGAACAGGCTAGTAATTCCTACATATTCAGTTCATTGATGATTATTATAATTTGGGTCCCTCTCAGACAAAAGATGTAAAAAGAATAATTTCAAAGTATCCTAAAGTAGTAAGGGATGAACCAGGTCTTACTCATTTAATTGAACATGATGTTGAACTGACTGATACAACCCCCATTAGACAGCATCCTTATCGGCTGAATCCACTACAAGCTGAAATTGCTAAGAGAGAGATGGATTATATGATAGCTCATAACTAGCTAAACCTAGTTTCTAGTCCTTGGGCTTCTCCTGTGGTTTTGGTTGAAAAAAAAGGGAACCAGCATAGACTTTGTATTGATTACAGGAAGCTAAATTCAGTGACCAAGCCGGATAATTTCCCTTTACCCAGGGTAATTGACTGTTTAGATAGAATAGGTACAGCTAAATACATAAGCAAAATAGATGTCTCAAAGGTTACTGGCAGGTCCCCCTAACTCAACGAGCAAGAAAAATGTCTGCTTTCGTAAACTCCACATGGATCTTTCGAATGCCTTGTAATGCCATTCGGTATGAGAACGCTGCAAGCACTTTCCAGCGGTGATGAGCAAAAGTTTATCGGCGGTGACATAGAAGGCTGTGTCGTATATCTTGATGATATTTTATCTTTTCGGACACATGGGAAAAGCATTTGGTTATATTAGATAAGGTGTTGGAGGCCCTAGACAGCGCAAATTTGGTTATAAATCTTAAGAAATGTGAGTTTGGTAAAGGTCTAATTACCTATTTGGGACACAAGATTGGTATGGGATCAGTCGCTCCTGAAGAAAGTAATGTAAAAGCAATAATGGATTTTCCCATTCCGGCAAATAAGAAACAAGCCATGCGATTCATAGGAATGATAAGCTATTTCCGCAGATTTATCCCTAACTTTACAACCGTTGCTACTCCCATTACTACCTTATTCAGAAAGAAAGTACCTTTTTGTTTTAACGACGCTTGTGTAGAAGCATTTAACAAAACTAAAAAACATGTTATTTTTAATAGTCAAATCTTGGCTACCCCCGATTTCAATAAACCTTTCAAACTGAATATTGACGCTAGTGATCTGGGTATCGGTGCAGTATTGATTCAGGACATTGAAGGAATAGATCACCTAGTGGCCTGCTTCTCCAAAAGACTAAATAGTCACCAAGAAAATTATTCAACAGTTGAAAAGGAACTACTTGCTCTTGTTTTAGCACTTGAACATTTTGATGTATATATCAATAATGGGACCGGCCCAGTTACAGTGTACACGGATCACAATCCAAAAGTATTCCTCAATAAGTTCAGGAATAAAAATAAAAGGCTACACGATGGAGCCTGATTACGAGCTAGAAATAAAGCATATCAAAGGTGTGGACAACCAGGTTGCAGATGCACTGTCTCGAGGCTTTGTACTTGTCGTGAACAGTGGTGTGTGTAAGTTTTACCTGTAAAACTTTTCTTTTGGTGGGAGGTGTTACGGAAATATGTATTGATCTTTATATTATTGTTAAGTAGTTGTGCTGCAGAGCGCAAATGGGTTGTTCTAACGGTAATTGAATAGTTGAAGGACTGTTATTTATATTTGTTTCTTCCACTACGTGAGGTGAGTTCGAGTGGTGTAACCCTGATCCGCGGGGAAAAAGCCTTGGACACGTCTGCGAGAGAGGAACGGACCTCGATTACTGGACTTGTTGGATAGTCTTTGATGGACCTGTTGGATGGTCTTTTATTTAATGTTACTGGATTGCCTCAGGAACAGTTTATGGCAAGTACGACTTCAGGGAAGTCTTGGAGTTTCGCAGTCTAGAGAATGCTGGCTGGCACACTGGGTAATTTACTTATGCCAAGTGAAAACGTATTGTTCTACCGAAATACGATTTGCTTTTCCCCCCGTCAAAAACCTTGGCGTAACTTAGAAGAGATGTCTGAACTCGACTTCAGTTGCTGATAGCGACCTCCGTATTCATCAGCCAAACATCTGCTTCGTCTCCAATTGCTAGTCGACGATGGATTTCTTCAGAGCTCTGTTATGGATACCTTAGTCAACGAACTTCGAT
>NC_087203.1:9298095-9303095 GCF_015104395.2 Macrobrachium nipponense
TAAGTTACACTGGTTACCAACTCTTTTCACAACTTTCACTGCAAACCAGGGTGATTATGCCGAATCCGTTATTTACGGTGGAATAAAACTTGTAGTAACCTTCGGACACTCACTAGAAAAACGTAAGAAAAGTGGATCTCCTAATGCAAAGTTAATTTATCAGGTAATTTAGCAACCCCGTCCCCACCAAAAAAGGCATTACTTCAGAAAAGTAAATAGAGAATTGTGGCTTTATTATATTGACACCTTTTCAAAAACACCCTCCAGAATTGTATAGAAAATGTAAGAAAATTATCAGGGAAATATTATGTAACTCCCATTCCAACATTAAAAATTAATCATTTACTTACTTCCAATCCTCAAAAAGTTGCTGAATACTTGGGAAATCATTTTGTTGAAGTGTCCAGCCCAAGCTATTACTCCCCTAATTTCTAAAATATACGGACCTTCCAAGGTAGGTTGGATCTTCGAAGTATTAACAATGAAGTGTGTAATGCAAAGTGCTCACTAAAGGAATTAAAAGATTGTCTTCTATCAAGCTTTCATCTTCAGGTGAGGATGCTATTCTGTATGATATACTGAAGCAACTTCCTGGAGATACTAGAGGCTTCTTACTGAACATCATGAACAAGATCTGGGAAACGGGCATCTTTCAAAAGAGTTTGGAAATCTCCTTAATTATACCTATTGCTCAATCAAGGAATTATCCAAGAAATCCATCTAGTTACAGAACTATGGCCCTTACCAGTTGTGTATGTAAGCTAATGAAGGAAATGATAAATACTCTCAGTTGGTCTGGTATCTTGAATCAAATAAATCTCGTGCACCATTTCAGTTTGGATTGATTGGAGGAAGGAATAAGTCTAAACTCGACCCTTTACTTTTATCAAATCAAATTCAACAAGGGTTTCTTTGACCTACAGAAGGCTTATGATACCACTTGATGCTATGGAACTATCAAACAACTGATTAAAATGGGGAATGAGTGTAACAAGAAAAGATTTATAAACTACTACTTATCAGAAAAAT
Organism: Macrobrachium nipponense; assembly: GCF_015104395.2. Taxonomy (NCBI): domain Eukaryota; kingdom Metazoa; phylum Arthropoda; class Malacostraca; order Decapoda; family Palaemonidae; genus Macrobrachium; species Macrobrachium nipponense. Next base: position 9,299,125 of record NC_087203.1, read on the forward strand.
ACCTTATCAGGAAGATACATTCAGTAAAATTGAGCAACACATTTGTAGTTCATACATTCAAGATAAGGGAGTTCCTTAAGGAAGTGTATTGAGTGGTACATGGTTTGCCATTGTTATTAATAGGATAGCAGATCATTAATGTAACTAAATATGACTCCTTTGATGCATGCTAACTTTTTAAGATTAGATGAATGCTATAACAGTAGGCAGATGCCAACGGCTTCAGATTTACTGCTACTAAGAATAGCGGTTCACTTCACCCGAAGTCGAAGGAAAGACATCCCTCTTACTTTGAAACTTAACGATGGCATCCTACCTTTTGAGAGAGAAGTACAATTTTTTGGTTGGAGGTTCAACTAAACGTTGGAAACTGTATCCTGGTCACTTCTCCTTCCATAAATTTTCCTATTCCTCTCTACTTTCGTTGTCGACCTAGGAATGGCATTGATTATGAAAGTGACTTTACTTATAATGTGACACCTCCCACCCTACTATCTTAGTGGACCCATCTATCCATATCCTTTTTTATTGCCTAATTTAATGTACACTTTCAAGTTTTCTCTCTTGCTTTCAGAGAGCTTTTAGTAATTTGGTTCTACTTGGCATTATATCTGAAACCAGCTGAGTGGTGGGATATTCCTGGAGGTCCAACTCATTGCGAGGTTCAAAACCTCGCTGGTTGGTGGAAATGTAATGTAGGGGATAAGGCAGGTTGCAGACTTTTATTCGTCTTCCGTGTACATGCAAGGTAACTATGCCGGTCCCCTTTCCGAATGGGACAAAACTCAATAGGACAAAAATATGCCAGGTTGTCAAAGTTCATAGCTCAGTGCTGAGGCCATGCATATGTAAATACCATAGTCTGGGCATTACTGAATCTTTTGGGACTAACATTTCCTATCAAGGCTTTGAGAAGCCATATAAACTTCCATGCACTCCCAGTCATCTAACTCTCCAGGTTCTTTTATTACCCCTGTTCCTCCTGATCCACCAGTTGATCCTCCACTTAATAGTCATAACCCAACGCCTACACTTGGCTTTGCAAAACATTATGCAAATGATTTCTCCAAGAATAAATTGACACAGCTCATTAATGTCAAATGAATGAATGTGAAAGATTTGAGAGTGAGTACTGTATGTTGGGGATCGATTGTAGATGTTGAGTTATGAAGCCATCTCTACTGTTTTGAGTACCTTTGGCCCATTAACAGAAATTAGGGATGAACTATCTGGAAATAGAAACTAAGTGGAAGCTTGGGCTACTTTTAAAAAAAGCGTGAGATGCTTTCAGAGCCAGCTGCAATATTGAGACTCTGAAATATGCCAATCTGCCATAAGAGGAAGTTCGACTAACAAAAACTAGAAATAAAAGAGTCTGTATATCTTCTGAATGGGCTGTAGATAGACATCAGTGCCAATGGAAGAATATTTTACAAAGGTCTTCCAAACCTATGTGGCTGGTAGCAACAGGAAAGGAGAAAAAATATAACTATTAAAATGATAGTAGATACCTCCAGAAACAAGTAGGAAACATAAAGATGTCTCGATTGGGCAAAGGGAAAATTTCTATTCATGTGAAATCAATGACTAAGGCACAGATGATGAGTGTGATGCAGGTTCAAGATTATGAAATACTAAAAGAGATTTGGTCCCACATGAACTTCAGCTATTGGAGAGAGATATTCATTGACGAAGACCTGTATGAATTCACAGAAGAAGAAATCTTGGAAATGAGCCCACCATCAGTATGGAAGGTAAAAAGGATATCTGGTGCAAACAACATCATTTTGACATTAGAGGACCCAAATGTGCCATCCCCTGTCACGTTTGAAAATGAAAGAGTGAGTGAGACCTTTCAGCCCAAAACCTATGCAGTGTTTTAACTGCTTCATGTTTGGCTACTCATTAGGAGTGTGTAAAAACTCGAGTTTGTATTAACTGCTCAGCCCTTGAACATGGTTTATGATCTCTGGCTCCAAAGTGTGTTAATTGTCACTGGATCACAAATCGAATGATAGAAAATGTGAAGATTTTAATTTGAGCAAGCAGCAATAAATAAAGCAAATTCTGAGCACATTAGCATAGGTTATGCAAGACAAATGAAAGGAGCTAAGAGATATGGTAGGGCTCTGAATCCCTTACCCCTTAATACCACAATGATCCAGTCAGTAAAGGAGCTCCTTCCTATGCTCTGGCTCAGCCTGGCAAAAGAGCACACTCCTCTAAAGGAGGTAAGTCACCCCATTTAGTAGAGAAGTCATCAGCTGGTGAAGAAAATCTACCTTATCTTTACCATCCCACACAATAGATGAAGTATCACAAATAGATTCTCTGCTCCAAGAAAAGGAAATTCAACCAAAAATAAAGTATGAAGGGACAGAGAACTCCATCTTTTTCCCCACCTCTATCTCCCTACAGGCAAATGAAAATGATGGTAACCGTGAACTTAATGGGAACTGTACTGGCACTTCAGTGAGACATATGGAGTCAAGCATTTTGATTAACAAAAGCACAGTAGCAGAGTTCCATCATTATCCTGAAGTTAATAGCAAAAGACAAATAGGGGTACAAAGGGAAAGCCACCAATCCAAAGACCATTCATAAATTCACCATCCCAAAGAAACAAACCTAACCGAACGTATAGAATGTATATTTAACAGTGGAACTTTTGGGACATTATTTTAAGTGATGAACCAAATCAAAAACACTAATCAGGGATTCAGAGATAAAGATAATATTTCTCGAAGACACAAAAATGGGGGAGGAGACAGGAGAAAGAGCTGAAGGAGGCACAGGTTTTATTATCCATAAATCTGTAAAACAATGCAGCATCATCCAACTCTATGAAATACTTCAAGCTAGTGCAGTACAAAGTTATATTCATAAAAAGCTCATGCTGTGTTCTCTGTATCTGCAGCCTAGATTGTAAGATCACCTATACAATACGTCTGGTAACAACAGGCAATTAACTATTTTGATCTTCAACACTTAATTTAACCAACTGCCATCCTCATTCATATTAATGGTTGATTTTAATGCAATACATCACCAGCCACTTATGATGTATACCATAGTTCCTCTTCTGCCATAGATTTAACTATGTATATGTTCCTCGGCTCTTGCACTAGAATACCAGTGGTCAGCAAGTATGGAAGTGACCATTGGCCCAAACATCTGAAATATATTCATAATACTCCACCGCCATCCCTTCCAAAGAGGAAAATAAATTAAGCAGATTGGAGTTCATATGAAATATTAGCACACTTTTCAAAGAATTGCAAGGAATTCCCTTCTCCAATCCAAGCTTAGCAGCAGCTTACTGAAGTGGTACTAGATAGTTCTAAGAAATGTATACCTAGAACTGGTTTGCCACGACGTCCAGATGTTCCTTGGTGGAATAGGAAATGTGCATTTGCTATTAATGTCACCAGAACATGCTTTTTTAGATATTTAAGATCACCCTATGAGGTGAACAAAATGGCATATACCAGAACTTGTGCATAGCAAAAAGACGAATAAGAGACAACCATGGATAAACTAAATCAAGGAGGTTTCACAAAAACTACTTCAAGCCAAATCTGGAATAAGATCAGGAAATTTTAAGGTAAATACACTCCAGCCCCACTACTTATACTAAAGGTGGAGAATAGATATATATTTATTGATATTAAAGAAGTGGCACAGATATTTTGGCAAGCAATTGCTTAGGTATCTAGTGCAAACAGTACTCTCCTGAACTTCAATAAATCCGAAATTCTACATTTGGAGTTTGATGTTTATAAAAAAATATTATTAAGTAATATATGTCCACACTTATGTAAGCTGTGTATTACAAAACTTTACAAGACAGGGGCTTTCATCAACTTGAACAGTATAGTACTTGCTGCTATGTCACATTTTTGGCTGTCGTGGAAAATTCATATAGATTTTTGACAATGTGGTTTTTTTTGTTAGCCTAGAGTACTGTTTGA
>NC_087203.1:9308095-9318070 GCF_015104395.2 Macrobrachium nipponense
ATATATATATATATATATATATATATATCTGAAGTATGATGCGTTGAAACTCGTCGAAAGGTCGCTCTGCTAGGCGAAGAATTCTCATGGTAAAATCGAACTTGGGCATCACTTGCTCGTTCATGCACTTCCGTAGAAAGTTGGAGTCGGAGTTTCAGTTTTGTGAGCGATGATAAGAGCATTACAGAAGGATGTCACGAATAGAACAAGGCTCGGAAAATTCAAAGAAAAGGCGTAGAAGTTGCGTGTGGTTTTCCATTATGCTTAAAAAATCACAGTAGATGCACGTGACTTTCATAAATAAGCGAATACCACGGGAAATGATAGACAGGAATCCAAGCGCTTTCGTCTTTATTCAGCCATCGTCAAGGAGCTACTGAAGTACAATCGGAGAGGAAGGCCTCAGGTACAAACAAGATCAGGAATAGCAGATGGTTAATTATCAAAAGGGTAAAAATTAAAAGGGATAATCCAGGATTATGGATATCACACGGTCACAACTTAAACAGATTCCGACCTAACCGAAATTACAAAGTATCTTACAGTCCAAAACATGTAAAAAACTGAATATATTAATTTTGTTGCTTATATTTATCTACAACTTTTTTCATTATGAAAGCATCAAGTTTAAATAAACCAAGACTTAAATTTAGAACATTTCTATTATTTGACTTGATAAAACAAGATTCAATGATATTCCTTTTAACTGTGTCATTACATGGGACTAAGGCTCTTGCTTGACTCCAGTTAATAGGATGGTCTAAATCTCTCATATGTACAAATAATGCATTCGATATTTGCCCAGTTCTCACAGAATATTGATGTTGCTTAAGACGCTGTGAAAGAGATTTGCCAGTCTGTTCGTAATAGATTTATACACTTTTTGCAAGGAATTTCATATATGCAGCCTGGAAGATCTTTAGGAGAATTTTGATTACTAAACTCTTGACATTAATATTACTGAAAACAACATTTATGTTAAAAGCTTTTAAAATTCTAGGAATATCTAAAACCTTTCATCATAAGGTAATTTTAGAATGTTATGCTTACTAAATTCAAGTTTGTCATTAGTTGAATAAAATGTTTTTCTAGCTCTTTTCCATGCCACATCTACAAAAGTCCTTGGGTATTTAAGTTTCAATGCAATATCATAAATAGTTTTAATTTCAGCGTCAATAAACTGCGGGCTACAGACACGTAAAGCCCTTAGGAACATCCCAGAAAAAAAACAGAGAATTTAACATTTTGATGGTGATTGGAGTAGTAATGAACAAAAGAGGCAATATTAGTTGATTTTCGAAGACTGAAAAGGTGAAATTTCTATCATTTCTATGGACAGTTACATCAAGAAAATTCAAATTACAATTTCTTTCTTCCTCTACAGTAAATTTTTATAGAAGGGAGGACTAAATTATTGAGATTATTAAGGAATTCCTGGAGGTTTTCGTGAACTGGCCAAATACAGAATATATCATCCACGTATCTAAACCAAATAACTTTTTGGGGCAAAATTCTTGGTAAGAGTTTTGTCTCAAAAAATTCCCATGTAAATATTGCTAAGGACAGGAGATAAGGGATTACCCATGGCCATGCCAACTTTTGTACAAAAAATTCCCCATTGAAACAAAAAATTACTATCTTTGATACATAACTTATGAGACTAATGAGATTTTCTACACTTAAGGGAATGTCATGACGCTCTAATTCCTCTTCCAAATATTCAAGTAAGTCATCTACAGGCACTTTTGTAAATAAAGAGACAAACATCAAAACTAACCATATTAAAATCATAATTCTAATTTAAACTATTCAATTTGTTTATAAATCAACATTGTTTTTAAAACATTCGTGTTAGAAAATATTTCCTACCAAAGGATGTAAGAATTTTTACAAGCCATTTAGATAAATTATACGAAACTGAGCCCACTGAACTAATGATTGGTTCTGATAGGGTTATTGATTTTATGTGTCTTGACTAAACCATACATGTAAGGTAGGGAGGGCGCATTGCGGTGTAAACTGTTTAATTAAATGGTCCAAGCCCTTCAAAATGGATTTAATTTGTTTATTAAAATGGGAGTTAACTGTCTGTATAGGGTCAGACCTCAGTTCGTATAAGTATCAGTGTCATTTAGCAATGTCATTATTTTACTTATATAGTCACTTTTATTCATAATTACCACTGCATTAGATTTATCTGCTTTGTCACCTTCACTGTTTCGTCTCTTTTAATTTTCTTAAAAGCCTGGAGAAATCTCACGGGTACATTAGGGGGAGAAGGTTTTACTCATAGCACCATACACAATACCTTTACAAATATTGATATCATCAGGGTATAGGTTTTGATTCAATTTTTCTAAATAACAAAGGATTTTGAGATGTCGACACAGTCCAGGTTACCATTAAATACACCAAAGCTTAACCCATATCCCAAAGCCGCTGTCGTAGCACTAGCCACTGGTTTGTCAGATAAATTAATCATGAAGTCCACGTTGGCATGCTTAGTCCAGTCGCTTTCAGCAATAAGATTTTTCAGCTTGACTTGGAGCTTCCTTTCAAGACGGTTGCAGCACTTTCTCAATTTTCCATAGCAATAATCCAGCATCCGATTCTTCCAATCGACAGGAACCGTCTGATTAAAGCTATACCGTCTGCTTCTAAGTGTACGGAACGCATCATCTACTTCCCACTTTTGTGATGTCGATGTGTTTCTGAAGTATGATGCGTTGAAACTCGTCGAAAGGTCGCTCTGCTAGGCGAAGAATTCTCACTGGTAAAATCGACTTGTATATATATATATATATATATAATATATATATATATATATATATATATATATATATATATATATATATCATACATATATATATATCTAATAAAAGGAGCCCATAAAACACCATATAGAGAAAAAGTACTATATTTCAGAGACTGCTGTCTCCCTCTTCAGGTAGATGAATGAGAAAAGTTTACAGAAAAGGTGGTATTTATACCAAGAGGTCCATCCACAAACAAGCCATTTTTATGTCACCCCCGCTGATAATCTTCCTTTAATCTTCTTAAGGGTTGGTTGAATGAAGACGTTGCATTTCTAAGGCTGTAAACTGACACGTATGATTTTGTTTGACGAAAAGGAACGTCACTACATAAACTTATAAAAAAAAATATATACAATTCTTAAAAATACTTTAAAATAAACCTACCCTGTACATGATGCATTGGATTATTGCGAAACGCCGTCAGCCGCATAAATGCAGTTAATTGTTCGTGAGCCTCTCTCTTTCTCTCTCTCATAAATATATATATATATATATATCATATATATATATATATATATATATATATATATATATATATATATATATATATATACATAAGGGGCGGAGCTGGAGCTCAGAGAAGATATATCACTAAGGAAGTAGAGGGTAGGAAAGGCATCCTCATCCTTTAACAATTTATTTAAATGCCGACGTTTCGCGACGAATTCCAAGTCGCATTTTCAAGGCTAAAAATATATAAAATTAGCGAACATTAATACTCAATTTGATTTAATTTATATTAAAAATGTAATGGCAACAGTTTTCAACAAAGTAAAAAGTTAAAATTACACACTACCTTCAAAGGCAAACAAATTACAAGTACAGGACTTCACTAAAATCTTAAAAACACCTACCTATACGAAAGACAGAGTAAGACTAACAAAAATAAATAAAAACAGAGTGGGGCAAACCAGCTGCCCAAACATTGCTATGAACAATTTTACAGAGGACGTTTAACGAAAGTACAGTCTTTTTGATAATTATAGATTCATAAGATAGTCAGGTCGTTGTTGTTCCGCAGTTGGCCCAAGATAGAAAAAATCCTTGCCGTCAATATAGATTTTTACATGTTTTTGAATGATTACATATATTAGATTATTCCGGATTAGATAACCTACTACCTGTTCTATGGCTTATGCCCCTGTGGGAATCTATTCGAACCTTCAACAGCCTCTTCGTGCATCACACGTATGTCCCGTGATTACATCTCGAGCAAGTGTATTTATATACGATGCTGCACGAAAGCAGAGGACTGAGTCGGTCTTTGACTCTAAACAGAGATCAAATAGTTAAGGGATTTTTGGGGATAATTTTCAAGTCCACAGCGAAACTTCTTTTGAATAATGGATGTGCATGCTCTCCTGAAGCTATCATCGCACACAAAGGGAAAACTTGAATACATCTTCAGTCTCGGCACAGTAGATATAGGTGTTGAATGCACCATTTTTTCCATTAGCAGTTTGTTTAGAGATCTGAAAAAAAAGTCGTAAAAGAAAACAGTTATTACTAAAATATCTCACCAGAAAGGATATTTCGTCGTGAAAGCTCATCCAGTTTGATGAGTAAGTATAAGCTCTACAGAGGAGGGTTAAAATAGAGTTCCGTTTAAAATTAAAGAAACACGAACTGTAAAAATTCTTTTCCAAACCAGTAAATGTGTTTTTTCTATACACACCTGTGTAAAAGCTTGAGTCACCTCTGGAAACAATAAGATCAAGGAAGGGAAGCTTGTTATTTACCTCTTTCTCCATAGTAAACCTTATGTTTGATGTTGTCGGTTGACAAACTCAGAAAGGACTTTGCATGGCATTCATAACGAAACAGGGCGAACGTATCTCCGATAAAATAGGGGAAGGAACATAATGGGACATTCATCCATTATGCGCTCTTCCAGGGAGCACATAAAGATGTAGCAAAAATTGGACCCAATGGTGATCCCATGGCCATCCCTTCAGTCTGCATTTATAAAATGCCATTGAAGACAAAGGTCGTGTCCAGCACGGCCAGTTCGAAAAGTTGTTTAAAAAACGCTTGACTAAAATGATTAAAGATTATATCTTGATCAGGAAAAAAGTTTGTTTAATATTATATCAATAGTTTCTCCTACCGGGACGTTTGTAAACAAGGATTCGACGTCTAAGCTTACCATATATAAATCTGAGTCCTGCCTGAGAATGTCCTCTTTGAACTTGGTGAAATTGGTTATCAAAAGATTGTTTTTTGTTAAGGGCTCTAACAAGGGAACAAGAAATTTGGCTAATTTATAGTGAGGCGTATTCCGCGAGGAGAGGATTGGGCGTAAGGGAACTCCATCTTTGTGGATCTTGGGGAAAGCATATAAAATACCATAAGATGATCCAGTAGAAAATAATTATAGATTCTAAGATAGGTTGTTGTTGTTCCGCATAAGATGATCCAGTAGGAAAGAAGTCTTGGTAAGTGTTATCATTAATTACGTTATTTGTTTGAGTGTTCTTGAAAATCTGTTAATTTTATCCTCTGCTCTGAAAATGTTGTAATAGTCAGGTACCCATATTCTTTCGAATTTTGTCTGATCATTTAAAGTATCGCCCATTTTAATTAATTATTCATTTTTGTCCAGAATGACAAGACCCTTAAGAACACTCAAACAAAATAACGTAATTAATGATAACACTTACCAAGACTTCTTTCCTACTGGATCATCGTATGCGGAACAACAACGACCTACCTTAGAAGCTATAATTATCAAAAAGACTGTACCATCGTTAAACACCCAAACGTCCTCTGTAAAATTGTTCATAGCATAGTTTGGCAGCTGGTTTTGCCTCACTCTTTTTTATTCATTTTTGTTAGTCTTACTCTGTCTTTCGTATAGGTAGGTGTTTTTAAGATTTTAGTGAAGTCCTGTACTTGTAATTTGTTTGCCTTTGAAGGTAGTGTGTAATTTTAACTTTTTAATTTGTTGAAAACTGTTGCCATTACATTTTTAACATAAATCAAATCAAATTGAGTATTAATGTTCGCTAATTTTATATATTTTTAGCCTTGAAAATGCGACTTGGAATTCGTCGCGAAACGTCGGCATTTAAATAAACTGTTAAAGGATGAGGATGCCTTTCTCTACTACTTCCTTCGTTATATATATATATATATATATATATATATATATATTATACTATATATATATATATATATACATATATATAGATTATATAGAGATATTATATATATATCATAGATATATACAATATATACATATATATATATATATATATAATATATATATATATATATATATATATATACTATATATATGTATGATATATATATATATATATATATATATATATATATATATATATATATATAGATATATATATATATAATATATACATATATATATATATATATATATATAGTATATATATATATATATATATATATATATATATATATATATATATATATATATATATATATATATATATATATACATATATATATATATATATATATATATATATATATATATATATATATATACGTATATATATCTATATCTATATATATATATATATAATATATATATATATATATATATATTGTTATGATAACATTTTTAAGGAGGACCATCAGGTTCTTTAAAGAAAAGATAATAATAGATTGAGGCTAGGAGGCCCGATAAAGGCTAATACCAACTCTGGAGAGAGCAAGCAAACAAAACAGTATCTTAACCTAATATTACCTGAAGTTAAATTCATATTTCTACAATCACTCACAGTAGTCCAAATAAATCATTATTTCATAAATCATAGCAAAAAACATTATTTAAACAGATAGATCGTGTAAATAGAAAAAGTACTTCACCAGAACCGAATCAACTTTAATCTTACTCAATACAACCAGTAGCAAAAATAATCAAAATTACTTAATATCAAACAAAATGTAGTGGCAAAACAACTTAAACCATTACGTCAAATGAAATAAAGCAGTCCTAAATTTAAATAACACTTGAAATAATAATAGTTAAACAGGAGCTGTATTTGAAATGGTACGTAACACACCTTGGAGCCATAGAAGACTCATATGAAAAACTTAACTCAGAAATAAGTGGCAATAACCATAGTTGTTAAACTGAACTATTAAACATTAACAATGACATATTGAAAATAAACTGAGATTTAAGATTTTAGACCAAGTAATGACAACCAGTGGACTTGTGTCATCCCTGAAGTACTACACTGCCATGGAGGCAATTTTCAATCAACACTGCCTAAATCTTGCGATCAAAATGATCACACACATATCAATATAGCTCTCCGCTATCATTGAGACATTGCATTCTTTCCAGTTTGCCCTGAACATGATTAGGTTGACGATGATTGTATTCTTGTTATTCTCTCAGCCATAGCAGTTGGTTTGGCTTAAGCCATATGCCATTCTAATCATGTTGTGCCATCCCCTATATGGTGGGGTAGGAATGCAAGCATTTGGGAGTCGAATTCTCACTTGTGCCATTGGTGGAAAATAAATTAGTCAACTTTTGTGTGGAAGGTAAGAAAAATTCCATAGGCGAATATGGTAATTTTAACTTTTGAGGACTCTGATGTACCATCTTATGTGAATTTTGGAAATGAAGTGGTTGAAGTTAGAACTATTTTATCAAAACCTCGTCAGGGCTATAACTGTTTTCAATTTGGTTATCCATCCAAATTCTTCAAAAACAATAACATTCATAATAATTGCTCAGCTCCTGAACATGGTCCTTGTTCAAAACTACCAAAATGTATTAATTGTGAATTAGTTCATACTTCATCCAATAAAATTGCAGCCAATATAAACATAGGAGAGGCAACTGTATGTAAAGCTAGTGCTGAAACATATAAGGATTAGTTACGCAAAAATCAATTGGTCAGACAAAGACATATGCTATGGCTCTGAATTCTGTAGCCCCTATAAAAACACAAGCCAACAATTTAGTATCATTACTTGTTGTAAATGTAAGAACTCCTGAGACTAAGACCCTGTCATCTGATGTAGGTGCTCAGCCTGCTAAGGTTGAAGCACCCTTTTTAAAGGAAGATGTGCCTACTTATACAGTAGAATCATCTCCAGTTGATAAGACCCTCCCTCGGTTTCTCCCTTCTCTGCAACATGAAACCGTTCCTAAAGAACTGGAACAAGTACAAACTAAAGGTCCAAAGAGAGCACTCCTTCCTCTCCTCCACCTGCTCAAAGTTTGGAGATTCCAAACCCCATAAAAAATGTAGCAAGTGTGAGGTCAACAGTGAGGGTGCTTCTGCTTCAGAGACAACCAAGGAATCAAGTTTCTTGGATAATAAGAAAATGGTAGTTGAAATCCACTCTACTCCAAGTCAAAAGCTAATAAAAACCATAATGGAGCTCATCATAAACCACACATCTCAAGGCAGTCTAAAGAAACCTTTATAAAGTCCCATAAGGAGAAAAAATATAGTATAGATTACAGTGGAATTTCTCTTGTCAGATCCTAGCACTAAATATTCAGTCTGGACATTTGCAATGGAACTGTAACTAAGGACTAGTTCAGAAATTCTGAAAGTATTGCTTCATGAGCATAATCCAGGGGTTGTAAGTCTGCAAGACGCTAAATTAGTGGATGTACTATACTGTCTGGGTCTAATCTATGAGATCTATAAGATGAGACCCACTGACAGGGACCATGGCCATGGAGGTGTTGCAATAATTATTAATAAAACATTGCAACATTTTATTATTCCCTTGAAACAAACAGCTTGAAGCAATTGCTATCTGGGCTACTTTGACTATTAAATCACCAACAATCTCTATACCTTCCCCAAGATGTAGGTTCACTTTTGGGGACATTCAAGGTTTAATTAATCAACCTCCTTTTTCTACTACTTGGTGATTTTAATTCTCACAATCCACTTTAGGGTGGTCATTTTTTAGACAAAGGGTAGGATGATTGATGGCATTGCTAATAATAATGATCTTGCACTTTTTAATCATGGTATTATGCCAAGTAGTGTCATAGGCTTTTTTGAGATCAAAGAGGACTCCAATAGTCTGACTACCTTTTGAGAATCCTTGCTGATTTTGGGGTGATAATCTTAGTGGTGGGTCTAGATTGGAATGAATTCTCCTAAAGCCAAATTGGACAGATGGTAACCAAACGTTTTTATCTAGAAGCCATAATAGCCTAGAATCCAAATTTTTTTAACACAATTTGCTCACACAACTTGTAAGAGATATTGGCCGATAGCCTGCAGGAAGATTTGGATCTTTTAGTGGTTTCTTAATGGGAACAACAACTGCAGTCTTTCAAGAAGGGGAAGAATATCACTTATTATATAAAAAACCCCCAGGATTCCCTTTTAACTTTTTTGAAATATTTTCTCTGTTTTGCCATTGCTCATTGGTCAATTTATTTTGCTGTTGCAGATTGACTGGATTTATAACGCTTGTAACATTTGTTGGTAATTATCCTCCAATTACCACAGGTTTTACTCCACCATGGAACAGCAGGTCTGTGTGGTTTCCCTTTGGCCCTAGGTATCGAGTCCAAAAGGGAACTACACGGACCAGTTGTTCCATGGTGGGATAAAACATGTGGTAATATGAGGAATATTACTAGGAGATGGCACAGGCATTATATATATCCAGTTAATCTGCAACAGCAAAATCTATTTACCAAAACAGAGAACATTTTTCAAAAAAGTAAAAAAGAAACCTACTTTTTTTCATATAAATGGCATAAATTCTAAGACCCATTCAGGATAATAACTGGTATTCTTCTGCCTCTGGAAGATTGTAGTTGTTGCTCCCCTTAAGAAGCCACTGAAAGATCCGCATCTTCCTGCAAGCTGTCAGCCAATATCTCTTACAAGTTGTGTGTGCAAATTGTTTGAGAAAATGGTGAATTGTATGCTAATATGGCATATAGAGAAAAATAGTTTGTTATCATCTCTCCAATTTGGGTTTAGGTGAAACCGTTCCACTCTTGACCTACTACTAAGACTATCATCCCAAATTCTGCAAGGTTTCTCAAAATACAGTCAGACTATTGGAGTCTTCTTCAATCTCGAAAACGCCTATGACACTACTTGGCGTTTATGTATTGTTAAGTGGCTTCATGACAGGCATACAAGGTAATATATTAAATTTCATCATCTCATTT